>NW_010229078.1:0-55321 GCF_000690775.1 Eurypyga helias
AGGACCGCCTGCCCGTCCCCGAGGGGCACCCCTGGTCCCGGCGCAGCAGCCCACAGCCATCACCCTCCTTGGCCAGGGATGCAGCCTTGCCCACCGCAACCCGCCCGCGGCTCCGCGGCAGCTGCCAGCCGGACGGGAGTTCCCCGACTCCCACCGCGGCACTGGCCTCGTGGTACGGCCAGGGCAGACACACGTGGCCTGCAGCACCCCGGAATCGCAGGCCCTTTCGCTCCAGGAGGTGGCTGGTTTGGCTCTGGGATGCTCCCCTTTCTTAAAGCGGAGCAGACAGAAAAGTCAGGAACAGGCAGCGGGGGGACAAACCAACTAACGTAATGCTGAAGCAGCAGCTCCAAGCTCCTGGGTTAATATTTACTGCGGAAACTGCAGGAGCCGAGAGCACAGCGTGCGGCTCAGCTGCCGGAGAAGCGCGTTGGAAATCATGCATCGCATGCCGACGATGAAGGAGAGCTCTGAAACACCGGGAGGGGACGACAGGCGCCTACAAGCCGAAACGCGTACAGCTGCAGCTACGCAAGAGCTGGAATCCCACCGCCATCCGCGACAGCCGGAGGGATCGAACTGCTTGCAGAGAGAAACTCGGGCCGAGCAGAGGGTACACCGAGCGCCGGAGCCACAGCAACACCGTGGCGAACATGGGGAGGGAGCAGCTTCTAACCCAGATGCAGAAGGTGAAGGGCAGCAACCCAACAGGCATGAGGACTGGGATGGTTTTGTCTCCTGCATGGCCCAGCACATCCCTTCCTGCCACAGCCAATGTAACAAATGGCAAAAACCGTTCATGGGACACCGTTCAAATGAAAATCCAATGGAACACGCCAGGGGAAAGGGAGAAACATGCAGCATCCCTAAATGTAATGGGAGCAGCACGACAGCGCAGGCGGGCAGTCCGATCTGAATGCACCACCCAGGCAGAATCCATCCGCTTTTTGAACCGTCTGCAAAACTGAAAACAAGGGTCTCCTCCTAATTAGTGTTAATTTGTTAAAAGTTTCCAGACACTTTCAAAATGTGCCTTTGCGAGAATCACACCCCCCAACCCATCACCCCAAGGGCCCCAACAAAGGAATCCGCTCCTGATCACTGCCAGAGTCACGGTTTGGCTTCAGAGATGCTTCGCTTTTTCCTCCTTATTCCTCCTCCTCCTCCTCCTCCTCTTCCTCCTCCTCTTCCTCGTCGTCATCTTCATCGTGGCAGTGTGTGATTTCCTGAGGTGCCTGGGGGAAGAGGTTGGGCGGTTTGATCTCGCTGATGGAGCGGGTCAGTTGATGCCGCTTGTAGTCAGAATCTTTAAAATCCACCGAGGTGCGATTGCGCGTGGCCATCGGTGACTCCTTCTCGTTGATGTCGACGTGCGTGTGCTCCACCGTGGACTCGTGCGGCATCTGCACAAGTAAGAGAGAGCGGAGATGGCCAAGGGCGTCCCAGTCCCAGGGTGGCTCCCCGAGACACGGAGAGCGGATCCCAGAATGTGCCCCCTCAGCCGTGGTGCATCAAACGCCACCCGACCCTCCAAGGTGCCGTTCCCGGTGCTCGCAGGAGCGGTGACCAACACGAGCGCAGGCACCTTGGGGTCCCCCACCCGGGGTCTGCGACTCACCAGGACGTGGGCGGCTCTGAAGAGGTAGCTGAAGGGGTAGTAGAGGAGGTTGATGAAGGAGGCTGCATAGAGATCGGCGTAGCGCATCACCTGGCTGGCAAACAGGGTCTGCCGGGAGCCGCTGCGGAAGAGGCTCCCCATCATCCCGTAGCACATGTCCATGTCGTGGGTCACTTTCTACGAGCAAAAGGCAGGTTAGAGCCGGGGCCAGGCAGGCAGCAGCGCGGAGCCACGACAACACTGAAGCGGAGCGCGCCATGGGCTGGGGGCTACATGGAATCAGCAAGGATCTCCGGCAAGGATCTCCAGGAAGGCTTTCTGGGCTCGTAGCCCGCGGCATGAGAGCACAGCCGAGCCCCAGCTGACAGAGGGGAAGGCAGCAGCAGGCTCAGGGCCAGCTCCTGCCCAGCACTGGCTGAACCAGAGGTTACAGCCCGCCCCAGCGTGTGCCAGTGCCCCGCTCCGCAGCAGCGAGCACCGTCCGTCAGTGCTGCTGCGTGCGTGAGGGAAGGAGGGAAGGAGGAAACCCTATTCCAGACCAGGCTGCCTTTCCGGAGTGCCAGTGACACCAGTGAGCCGAGAAACTCCTCTGTTTGCGTCCGCAAAGATCCGCAAAGACAGAGGGCTTTGCCAAGCGGGCCGTGCCCACCCAAGGGCAGAGCAAAGCATTTCAGGGTTGAGCGGTGGGGTCGGGCGGTTCAAGCCCGTTGGGGATCCAAAAGGATGAAAAGGGATTTTCACGATTGGTACCTTAATGCGTCTCTGGATGGAGCTGATGTCAGGGCGTTCATTGCTGCTACTGTCCAGATGCCTAGTTACAGGCGAGAAGGTAAACACACGGTGTGAAAAGCCTTTCAGAACCAGATGCCGTGGGATGGGGGCTCGGGGGAGGGAGGCTGGTCTGGAGGGGAAGGTTGGTCTCGTGGGCAGAGCCCAGGCCTGAGTCAAAGCTCCGGCAGCAGTGCCGCTAACCCAACCCCGAGGTTCCGTCGGAGCCGCTCGGTAGCCGTCGCTAGGCTGGGAGAGGCAGCAGGAAAGCTGTCACTGTTTGAACACTCACTTGTATAGCTCGGCCAGGAAAATGTCCAGACTCTGCAGCTCTTCAAAAAGGGCTGGAAAAATCCAGAAAAGAAAGGGGAAAAAGGTAAGTTTAAACTGTTGACACGAAAGAGCAGAAAGCAAACCCCCATCCTGCCCCGCTCCCCTTGCACGGCAGGGGAGGGCCACTGCCTCGGGGAACGTGGCATCTCACGGCCACGGTGCAGGGAGAGGGCTCCGTCGCGCTCTCTGCCACCGGCAGAGCTTTGGGCTTGGTTTCTTGTTGCCCCTTTTGTTTCTGAGGCTGAACCTTCACAGCCCTCGCCAAAACCTTCCAACCAGCCACGGGGCAAACCTGCATAACCCCCAGACCTAGGCAC
The DNA here is from genome assembly GCF_000690775.1 of Eurypyga helias. NCBI lineage: Eukaryota > Metazoa > Chordata > Aves > Eurypygiformes > Eurypygidae > Eurypyga > Eurypyga helias. Next base: position 3,037 of record NW_010229078.1, read on the forward strand.
ACACCGAAGGGCAAACCTGGGAGAAAAGCAGTAGCGCTGGAGGATGGGAAACACACAGCTCTTGGGCAGCAGAGCAGCAGAGGGAGCGGGAGGAAGGAGGAGGAAGCGGCTGGTGAGCAGGGACTCCCTGCAGATGGGAGAGCAGTCATGGCTCAGGCATTACAGGGAGAATAACCCAGGCGCCTCATCAGCTTCACCAGAGAAGCCACAGCTCCTTAGGGGCAGAGGGAGAGGAGTTTTTGGGGGAGGGTTATGGATGAGGAACAACTCAGCCCCCACCCAGCTGCAGCTTCTCCCCATCCAAGTCAGCACTTGGCTGATCACGCGCAAGTGGCCCGGGAAAGGGCGCAAGGAAGCCCTGGGACCCCAAGGCCACCCACGGGGAGCGGCCCCAGCCCCTGCCACCCACACCCAGCCCTGGGAAAAAAGGACCGAAAGGAGAAGCGGCAAGGCAGGGTGACCTCTGCCCTGCACCCTACGCCCTGGCGATCTCAGGGGTGCAGCACCGGGCAGGCAGGAGCAAAGCCCGGCTTGGGCTTTCCCGGCTGCTGACCGCTTTTGTCCGTCCAGACGTGCAGCTCCTGCGCCAGCTCGGGGATCACCAGGAAGGTCCTCCAGCCCTGGCGCTTCTTGGATTTGAGGATGTCTCCAAAGATATGGTCTCCGATGTACAAGATATCCTTCCCCTTGGCTCCCAGCAGGTCACAGACGGTGTCTGAAGAGCCTGAGGGAAGAAGGGCATGGCTCAGAATGGGGAGCCACAGGAAGCGCCTGGCTCAGTTCAGAGGGGCAGGGTTAGGGTTGGAGCAGGGGCATCTTCTTCCCAGAAACCTCCGCTGCTAAATGTAGCTCTCCTGCCTGGCATGGCAGCACAGGGCACCCACCTGGGGGGAGTTCAACCCCGCCATGAATGGCAGCAGCAGAAAGGCCAAGCTGCCTGCCACCCCCTGCGAGAGTCAGGGAGCCCCGGGTGCCAGAGACAGCCCTCTGTGTCCACCCGCTGCCCTTCCCTGGCTCAGTGGACCCTCCACGTGTGGTCACGTTGCTGGCGGCACTGTAAGGACAGCTGGGAATGTTGCATGGGGCCGGCTGCAGCTCCCTCTCCACCACAAGCCCTGCAGTGCCATTTCCCAAACCCTCCGGACAGGAAGCAAAGGGCGTTGGAAGAGGACCGGGTCCATTGCTTCCCCACACCGGGCAGCAATGATGTCAGAGAGCTTCCAGTGCAGAGGCACGGTGGAATATGCTTTGGGAAATGCCAACTTGCCCAGCACCTGGCACAAGTCCTCACCCAAATGGAGCGGCTGAAGGCCACGAGGGCACGTCAGGGCCACTCCACAGGACAAAGAAGGGTTCTTGCCTCACCTCCCGAGTACACGATGCCGTGCTGCAGCGGGCCAGTGTAGGTACCGATCTTCAGCTTCCCGGTCACCTGAGGGAGGAGATCCTGCGTTAGTACACAACAGCTAATGGTCTGGACCCTTTTCTGTCCTTTACTCCATCTCTCTCTCACTCCCAGGCAGCCTAGAGGTGGATTTCCACATTCTTTTCCTACTGCCACCGGCAGCAGCTTAGGGAAGCCAGCCAAGCCTGGAGCTCTGCTGTGCCCCAGGTGACGGGGTTGCTCAGGAATCGCCGAGGGGAGAAGCCAGCCCACCATCCCTCGGGCAGGTCCTGTCCGCACACCGAGCTGCCCGTCACCGCTAAGAGACATAGGAGGAGCGCGAGCCCTTCCAGCTGCAGGGGCACCCTCCATATGCCACCCACCGTGTCCACCTGCCGCAGCACCGTGCCTTCCCCAAAAAAGAGGGGTTTCCGCGCATCCACCAGGATCAGGTCGAAGTAGGACTGCCACGGCCGATGGGCACTCCCGGGCTGCAGAGACAAACCCAGAATCAGGCACAACACAGTCAAACACAGGGACTTGAACTGGAGAGTCGTTGTCCACAGCCACAACCTCCTGATCCCGCTGCTCCACCAAAATCCCCCGGCTCGGACACACGCGACTTCACGGCTTTGGCCGAACGAGGCCAAACTCGTACGTTAGCCAAGCGTGGGAAAATGCCTGGACTCTATTCCACAGAGCACAGCCCGAAGGACACTGGGCACTCACCAGCCCTTTCTGCTCCAAGATCAAGACCACAGCAAGGAGTCTTTGGAGATACCAGTTGTGGCCATTTCCCATATTGTCAAAATTTTTCCCCTGGCCACCTTCTACCTTTAGCACACAACGTGAAAACACGTCTTTTGAGTGTGAGCTAGCTTCCCACTGGGAGACGGAGAAAGCAGTGCAAATTCAGCTCATAAGCCTCTCTCCAAAAGTTGCAGGGCTGAGCTTAGACCTCAGAAAACCAGAAAAAGCACGGCTCAAACTTTTGGAGTCACTATCAGGCACAATCAGCCATAAGCATTTCTGCTGTTTCATAAATTCCTTCCATCAAGTTTTTGGTTTTGTTTTTGTATTTTTTTTACAGCATAGTGCAAGATTTCTAAGAAACCTGGCTGCAAAATGGCACTGTTATCACTAAAATAATGTTATCATTCACACAGATTAACGTGTGAGACGAGATGATGCCTCTTTTCTCTTTGTTATACTGTATTTGCTTTGATCCCATTCAAACAGGACACAAACCAGCAAGTGTATTTTAACCAGATTAAAGCAACTAATCCCATGCAGCCGATGAATCAGGATTAAAATGCTTTCCAGCTACACAGATAATTAGGCACATCAATTCCCACTGGAACTGCAGTCTAGAAATCACATACCTTTGGTCCATGTGGAAAGTCAAACAAGTAAGTCATAATTTTCTGAAAGACAGAAGGAAAATATTCAAAGATGTGTTTTTAAATGTACGTTTATGTAGTTTATAAAAGCATACTTATCTGCTTTTATCTTTTTAAAGTTAGAGAACTCGTATTTTCAGGACTTACAGGACAGTCAGCACAAGATTTGGAGCCAAAATGGAATTTATAGTGACAGTAATTAAAATAGTAATTTTTATAATCAAAGAACACATTTGCCTCAGAAATCTGCACGCTGTCTCAGGTGCATCTTGCAAAGCTTTAAACAACGGCACATAAACCTTTGGATTTATATGCCATTTATGCAGTGTTGCAATACCCTGACATCTACCTGGTGTCAAAGTCAGCGCGTTCATTCCTACAGCACAGCAGACAACCTTCTGGCTCTCAGACCGCTCCAGGACCCTAGCTTTGGTGACCTGTCTGTACTCAGAACCACCTCACCCGAAAGGGAAGCTCTGCATTTTAAAGGATGCTGAAATCTAAAATGAGTCTCACTTTCTCTTTCAGCTTTTTAATTGCTGAGGGGCTGAGTGAGGCACAGAGGGACTTAAGCCAGGCCCGTACTAGGTCAGTAGCAGAACCAGGACTGCAAAAGACGACTCAAGACCTAAGCTGCATTCACCACCAAACCATCCTACACCTAGCTTAAACCCCACCCACCCTCCTCCAGAAGATGTCCCACCAGAACCCACACGAAGGGCTGGCTTTTGCTTATCCCGTTATACACCAGCACAACAGTTCAAGCAGCACTCACGTCTGTGTATTTATAGTCGCTGTTGGTGACGAGAAACACCTTCCCAACTTCATTCATGCGGCTGAGCAACAGCGGCAGCTTCCCCTGAAAGCCAAGGGACACGCAGGTTACACACAGAGTCATCGTGGGCAAAACGCTCAACTGTCACCAACCCCCCCAGCCGAAACCAAGCAAACCAAACCCCCAGGCAAGCGAACCCACGTGTTCTGCACCGGCCAGAAGCAGGAAAGCTCCTGCTCCCTTCCACGTAACACCCCTCCGGAGCGCGGCGCAGGGGAGGACGGCGAGGAGGGAGGGCTCAGCAGGGCTGCGGCGGCACCTCTGCCAAGCACAGTGCCCAGGCACCCTGTGCTGCTCCCACCAACCTGCTCCGTGCCAGGCACGCTGGAGCAGCTCCTCCAGCTCCAAGTCCCTCAGGCGAGCCACAGCATTATAATTCCAACCTCAAATTAGGGAGAATTTATTCCTGGGGCTATTTTTATTGAATCATAAATCTCAGTCCATTGCCAGAGTAGCTGATTACCCCACAGAACGGTTTCCTAAGAATTTTACAGGCATGTAACTAGAAACAAGGTTAACTGCTTTAAAGGGAGATTCTACCACAGAGCTCATCTAAACCAGAGGATAATTATTCTGTAGTGGTCCAGAGGGGCCTCGCGCACTGCAGGGGGGGCAAAAGCCAGGGAACCACTGGCGCTTGCTCCATCAGACGTGCTCAACGCACATACTGGGGCTATCAAGAGGCTGGAGATGTCGGTGAGTCTTTCAGGACCTTTCCCTCAGTTCCTCATGGTTAAATGCATGTAACTTTTTCCTGGGATGGCTAAGGAATACTTCCATCTAAAAAAATGCTCATCTCTGGCTTTTTAAAAAGCGGTCTGCTTGGGCGGAGAAAACACGAGCAGGGAACGCAGCTGCTTCCACCACCAAAAGAAACAACAGGAGCCTTGCCAGCGTCTTCACCTGTGTCCCGTGATGACTATTCCTCTGGCTTTGACGTTTTACGTAAAAAAAGGTGCACGTGGATAGGAAATCACATGGGTCACTGGCTCAGAATAAAGGCTGCATCCGAATTTTCCACTTTGTCTTTGGTTATTACAATAGAAATCACAGCATTATCTGTTTTGTGATTTAGTAAAGCAAATCAGCATGTTTATTTCTTGCCTGCTTACTCAGTACAGAATGTCACGTAGCACAAGTAAAGCAACTTCACACTTACATCTTTCACCACGTACTTTTCCAGATTCTCAAGGGTCTTTTCCTTGAGCGATCCCTGAAATAGAAACAACAGAACCCAGTGAGGTAATGGAAACTTATGATGTAAGAGACATCAAAGTAATGCCAACTTTCACACTTTAAAATGCTGTGAAAGTACAAACCAGGGCGAATCTGAACCAGTGACTCTAGAGATGAGAGGCTTTGAGTAGCAGGGACCATCACAAACTCTGTGATCCATCGATTCCCTCACCATGGTAAATAATCCACTTCAACAGCATTTTAACCCTTTCAGAAGGGAATACAATAGAAACAAACAAAAAATAGATTTGCCATACCAAACAAGACAGTCAACGACCTGTCTCCAACACTGACCATAATGCTTTACTCAAAGGCCAACTCCAACATGTATCACACAACACTGCATAAGGAAAGAGAAACAGATTCCTGACTTCTGCATGGCCAGAAGGACCACCACAAGGACAACTGTGAGCAGAGCTCTCCCGTGATGGTTCTCCATCCCACCCCAACGGACTTGTTGAATGAGGAAAAACAAGAAAAACAGGTCTTTAACGAGATGGTAATGCTCACAAAATTATATTCTAAATTCGTGCACAAGTCTGTGAAAAATATGAACTGCCTCTCCTCTCTAAACAGGGAAGATGCATGTCTCTGTTTAATGCAGGTACTTTTCAAACAACGTAAGATAGTACCAGTGTAAACCATTTACAGTAAAATGCTGTTTTAACAGTGAGGACAACGTACAAGTTGTGAACTGTAATTGCAAATACCCTCATGGCACCGTGTACTAAAACCTGTGAACTACAGTACAGAAATGGAACCTGGGCACAATAAAAAGGAATAGGAAGCCAAGACAGGTATGTTCCATGCTAGGAGAGCAGTCGAGATCTTGACTTACTCACATACAACTGCAATTTATTATTTGCTCACTAGGCGGCAAAGCAGGGCTCTTGCCCAAAAGAGGAATAACACATCTTAATTCATGAGTTACAAAGCAGTCCCTCTAACTCAGCTACAACTACAGACATCCCAAGGAGTTCGTGCGATCACCTTGTAATGAACCCAGTCAACAGCATCTCTGACATCCTGGAACATACTCCTGAAGGACATGAAGAGGTCTCCATCTTTAAACCCTGTTTCACAGCTGTGAGGAGAAAGAAGACAGAGGTTGCAGTGGCCAAGCGTAGCAGGTGAGGGAACACGTCACGGAGAGAGACAGTTCAAAATGTTGTCAGGAGCTTGCATTTTCATCTTACCATAATGGTTTCTTATTTATTAATCTGCTGCGGCTCAGACCTGAAAGAAGGCTACCACCAGACTTCACAGGATCTGCGTGTTACCCAAGAGCGTTTGTTTACAATTTTAAGATGCGAGTTCCTAACTATGGGCCTGTGCCTCCACAGCAGTACTACAGCTTGCTTTCTGTGACTGCAACTCTTATTTCTCCCCCAGAAGATGGAAAAAAGACAAGGACAGCGCAGTTTGCAGCCTTTTACAAAAGATGAATGGTACTGAGAAAGTAAGCAGAGTGCTGCTGTTTCTCCCTCTTTCCAAAGCTGAAGAAGGGGATGCCATGGAAATCAAGTAAATGTAACACTCGCTGCTGAAAGGAGGAATTACTGTGCTGAAGAGTTAGAGTTAACATGAGAAATTTCCTCTACAAAATACTGTGGAGGTATCTTTGAGACACCCATGAGAGTTTGCATCAGAAGAAATCAAGGAGGATTAAACAGAGCTATATTTATTATGCCAGCAATCATCACGCCTGTCCTGAGAAAAGGCACTTCACGTGATGGATTGTCAGCATAAACAGTTCCTCTGCTCCCAGGCAAAATCCCATTAAACTTTTGCCTTCCACTCACATAATACGCAAAGATGACCCATCACATGAGCCAGCAGCACAGCAGCAATTCACTTCTGCCCGTTCAAGCCACAGCTTGTATTTATACCCATTTGAAAGCTAGGTAAATACTCATGCAGCACAAACAGCCTTTTACCCCACGCTGTGCCCGAGCATTTCACCTTTAAGTGAACAAAGTCCTCGGTTATGACCTGATGGACTCATGGTAACTGGCTGAGGAAACTGAGCCTTCCAGTTACCAGTTCAAATGTGGCTCAAATGGACACGGGTTCAAAATGAGCTGTCGGGTGCCTGTAATGGCCCTGTAACAAGTGTGTAGTCTTAGAAGCTGGCCCAAATACCAGTGTCAGTCAGTATGGTTATACGGACACACCCTGTGAAGGAAACCCTCACACTGCTGTACACACAGGTTATCCCCTCACCACTGAATCTTCTTAATGTCAAAAGAGTAAGAGGCCTGAGCTTTTCCCCAATGAAACCACTTGAGGGGCCTCCACTGATATTAAGGACAGCCCCATCCGTGCTGCACTGGTCTTTATAATAACCACCGTGCTGTGCCGTCGGCACCTCGAACGGGAGGGAATACATACCTAGTGTACCGGTCACAGTTAGTAAAGAAATCCACTAAGCAAGCCAGCAGGTAGGTCTCTGCAAAGAAATAAAACAAGATTTTAAACCAAGGATAACATCACGTGGCCAGCTAACTTTAGGCCTGGGCCCAAAAGAAGAAAGTTCATGTAAAAAAAAAACAAAACCAAAACCAAAACCAGTTGAGTATGACATTAGCAAAGCTTTGCTGGCGTCAAAGGCACAGAAACAGGCCTGTGTTGGCTCAGGTCAGACTCACCTGGTAGATTGAATAACGTGTTCAGAATGTAAAACCTATCTGTGTCATCCCTCTGGATAAATTTATTTGGATACTGATCCCGTGTTTCAGGCCTGAGAATAGATAAGGTGGAGAAGAATGAAACCACAGAAAATAACGAGGATAAAACGTGCTGACCTGCAAAACACAGCTGTAGTGAGGTCCGTTAACTGGAGCCTGCTGTGCTTTAATCAACACGCAGCTTTCCCACGTGCACCGCGTCCACCAGCCTTCCGTCACCGTGCCGGCTGCGGCAGAGCGGGGCAGCGCGCCCTCATCGCTGAGTCGGCAACCGAGCAGAGCCACACAGGGCAACAGAGTGGTCGCAAGTCCACGGCTCGACCTTAAGCCCCATGCTGCTGGCTAGGAGGATGCCTTAAACCATCTGCACTTTCATTGTTTGCTTATCTTCAACTTTCCCCCACTTCCCATGTGTTGCTTTACACTCCCCCGAGCAGCTTCCAGCAGGGGAGTGCAGGGCTGTGCTGCGGGAGGCTCGCCCAGGGCGCTCTGCAATTAATCAGCAGGGTGGTGATGACTACAGTCAGTTAATTATTCTGGTTTCCTTCATTTCTGGAGCTTCTGAAGATCACCTCTGGCTGAAAGTGGAACTTGAGTGCACATGTAAGAGCTTTTTCTAAATTCTGGCTTCCTGAGGCAAGGATGCACAGGCCTGCAGTGACAAGGCCTATCACCTTGGGGGCGCTGAGCTGGCCCACGCTTGCCTTCCATGGGCCGATGCTGTGTCTGGGACCCTCAAGGCATCCCCAGTTAATCCTGGAGCTGTAGGGACACTGATACAGCATCTCTTGTTAGTGGAGTCCCCGTGACTCCTTAGACAATGGGTGCCCTGAGGATCAGCCACACATAAAGTCAAAAAGAATAGCCAAGAGCCGGCACTCACCCTCTGAGGAAATTAAAGCCATGTGCACACACCAGGAGGTTCCCATAGGCATCAACTTTCAACAGGTTTCCATAGTGGGTATCAAACACCAGGCCTCTGTTAAGAAAGCGATTGAAGAGATGAAGAAGCGAGGCCATTAAGCGCTGACCATTTTAATAGCAGTTCTTCCCAAATCAGCTCTAGAACAGCTCGCTCGCTTGGCGTGGGGCATCAGAACAGAGTCGCTGTTACACAGATGGGGTCCCTACTGCCCCTTTCACCTGGCTGCAGGTGAGCACCAAGAGCCCTGCACTGCCAGGCGAAAGGTACAGTCGATCGGCTCTCCAGAGACTCGAAAGCAGAACTGTTCATCCCGGCAGAGGCTTGGCTCTGCACGTACCAGGGAAGACATGGGCCTCTTCCACAGGCTCACAAATCTGACACCTGTGTTTGTGGTTCCCTGCCAGCCCTGCTGGGCTGCAAGGAAGGGCGAGGGGTGGTAAAGGTATTTCTTCCCTCTTCCTCATCGCTCCATCACCGACAGAGCCAGGTGAGGCACACAACCATTGCACAAAATGCTTTGGGCATTCCCGGTTCCAATTCCAGCAAAACTCTGTAGCTTGCATCTGGAGAACGTGGCCTTCCCACAGAGACATCCCTCCTGTCCCCTCCCTGGCATGAAGGCAGTGGGGTTAATGGAGTCTTCAGCAGAGGTTTGTGAAGGGCTACTGCCCTGCTACGGGCATGGGCGCACCCAGCAGCATCTGGGCGTAAAACATGCTGGGAGGGAAGGAAGGAGGCTGCTGGACTGAAGGCTGGAGCACAGAGTCAACAGACCCTCTGGGCCAGTCTTTCATAGAGTCTCCAAAAGAGTCAAAAGGGCAAAATCCAGCAAAGGCACAAGTGGAAACAACTTAAAGGTGCAGAGTTGGATCAAAAGCTTTGTTTAAAACAAGCAATGTCCTTTACCTCTGCTACCAAAAGACAAAATGTAAGAATTTAGTAACTTTGCACCATTAATTTTGCTTTCAGGGTTTGATTCATCTAGACAAGTGAACTGGATCGGTCCCACTTTTACGGTTGCTTAATGTCAGGTTAATTTTCAGGATGTCTTATGCACCAGGACATTACTTCATTAAAATAAATAAAGAAAAATGTTCTGAGACATTCTATCAGCCTCATGGGCAGTAACGACTCCTTCTCCTCTTGATTTTGATTTAACCCCCAATCCAATCGTGCCTCTGCTGACTTTGCTGTGAAAGGTTATTTTCGGACCATGTTTTCAGCTGGCCTCTTTTCTTGCACTCTCCCTCTTTGCTGGCATGGACTCACGTGTGCAAAGGCCCTCCACATACCGGAGCGGTCCGCTCCCTTCCCCATGATCTGTGGACAACCACAGGCACAACTCTGAAAACCTGGCCTCACGTGTCCTCTGTGAACTTTACAGAACAAATATTCAAGGCCTCGAGCAGGTTGGGTCGGAATCTGTTAGTCATTTACCTGGTAGGGAATGCAGGATCATACACAAAATTGAGCAGCTCATGAGGGTATCCAATGGAAACTAATCTTTCTACGGTCAGGTCAAATCCAAGAGATTCGTATTCGGGGGATTTATACACTGTACCAAGATGAGATTTCAGTTAGAAAATTTGAAAACAGCTTGGGGGTTAAACAAGAAGGCAGTTAAAAGTAGCGTACCCGCTCGCCCTCCTCCCTCCTCCGCATCACACGCTCCCTTCTCCGCTCCTGCCCTTCGCTGCCTCGGGTCCCCCAGCCCCGAGCCACAGTGGAATTAGCTCACGCTCCAGGACTGCAGCCGAGAGGAGCAGCAGTTTAGGTTTCAGCAGCAGAGTGCACCAGATGAAATATCCATCAGTCTATCCCAGCTCTCTGAAGCAGGAAGAACGCATTTCAGACTGCAGCTCCCCTCCCTGCAATCCCCTTAGGCAGATGCAGGAACGCTCCCCGTTCCACCTGCTCAGACTGGGTTTTGGTTTGCTGTGTTTCCGCAAAGCCGATGAAGAAACCAATAAATTTTGGGAACATGTGTATTCATGGTTATAAAGCCCGAAATTCATCACTGCTGTGCTACTGCTACTGCTCTGGATAGAATCCCAAAGCTTAGTACGGACTCCAGGTTGCATCTCAGGGGAATTTATGTTTGCTGCAGACTGCTAGCTTGGAGGTAGAGCTGTCACGTTAACATACGATTTGTTTGTTAATAATACCATATGGCACTGTAAAAATCTGTTAGCTATTACCCTTGTGTGTCAAAATGCTACTCTCTTAAGCAAGCTTACTGTTCTTACATTTCAGGGGAGCTGCTCATCTGTGACACACACCTTAGCTCAATGCAAAGAAATGGGCTTGTTCAACCAAGTCATTCCGACCATCAGGCCTGTTTTCTTCCTGCAAATGACCTTCCCATGTACTGGAAAGGAACTGCTTAATCAAACCATTAAACTACCGTTGAAAAGGAAATCGCTGTTTTTCTCTGACAGCGTGTTTACACTTGCTGCAGGTCGATGTCTTAAACTGGTCCTAAGTTGTAGCAAGGTCAAACACAACCCTCGACTGCAATGAGGGTGACCATGGGCTCAATGGCCCAGCTGTCTCAAACACCTGAGTACTTCAAATTTAGTTGAGTAAAATACAAAAAATGTGCAAGTTACTCAGTAAGCTCATTAGAAGAGAGACCGCTTTTCCTGAGAGAGATCTAGCACATCTGTGGGACTCACAATATATATTAATACACATCGTCTATACTGCCCAGGTAATCACTGCCATATATATACTGTGGAATACAGAAGCTCAGTCTGAGAGGAGAAAACAAACACATAAAATACTACAAAAATACTAAAAAGGTAAGGACTATAGAAGAAATGCAAGTGTCAAAGGACTTAGATTACAGTAACCATGACAGAGGGCTCCTGTATCTCTTAATAATCTAAAAAGCAGCAGAATCCCAAGAGTTAATTTTCCCCATTGAACTAAACCCATTAAAAATGGTAATAAGCAAACTGTAATGTTCTTGAACAGATAAGTAGAATCAATAAAACAGTTATCAAAATCTTTAAGCATGATTATACCAATGACAAACATCAACGACATGATACAACATTCAATGCACGTAGTCTTTTCTGTCCTCTAGGAAAGGAAGGGTTGATGGAGCTATAGATAGGAATAAGCAATCAAAATCTACAGCTAATGAAGAAAGCAGTGACTGACAAGGCAATTCTAGGGAGTGAGCTAGAGCTGGAGGGAGCAAAAGGCAGTTAAGTGATGAAAGACATTGTGAGAGTGACACCAGAATATCAACTGGAAAAGGGAAATCCTCTGATGCAGGACAGTAAAGGCACTTCCCAGGGAAAATGGTAATAAAGATACCTGCACATACTCCCAGTAGGTGAAAGCACTACAAAGCTCCCCATTATGGGAAGCAGCCTCCAGTTCCCCACTCTGTCCATGAAGCTGCTGTACTCCTCCTCATTAGCTTCCAAGGAATTGACCATGTCACCAACTTATCCATAAAACACCACTCCCAAAACATTTCTCCAAGAAAACGCTACTCTTTCTGAACTCACCAACCATGGTGATGCTGCCCAGACACTAAGCATCTCAAGAAGCAAGTTGGCCTCTCCTCTGGACAAGCAGATGTGGTTCATGAACAGCTCTAGCAGAACCTCTCCAGGGAAACTGTCGGTCTTTGTTGGACAACCTGTGTGTCTTGTTAACCCACCACCAGAAAATGGCTGTGGGGGGACACGTGGCCAGCTGCTCACAAAATGCCCTCGCTTCATTTCTTCCTTTCTGTATTTGTCTCTCTGCCTTAGATTTACCACCACAGACCTCCTCCGAGCTCTCTGGGTCTAAGGATCTGAAGCACAGGTAGGAGAAAGGCTGAAGAACAGGTATCAAACTCAGCCTTCACCGTCCCAAGTCTCTGTTGAGGCAGTACTGCAACAGGGTTCATCTGAGTGTTTCTCTTGGGGGAGTAGTTACTCCCCTTACCCCTCAAGCTCTAGGTTTTGCTTCCTTGACTTCTCTTTTTGAAGACATTTAAAGGTCCCTTCCTTATTTTTCCACAACACCACAATATCTGGAAAATGAGAGCCTTCTTGATATGTGAACTAAACAGAGACATAGGAAACTGGACTCCTGGAAACAGGAACGGGACAAGAAACATTCTCCAGTTACAGTCATACTTGGTGGTAAACTTTCCTGTAATTAAGCATGCAGCCGGGAACGGAGGGAGAGCTCACCAAGCCCACCTTGACAGCAACCTACACCACAGCACATGCTGCATCCATCGGCACAAGCCACAACCCACTGACACTTCTTGTAAGCTGTGTGATTGCCTGTTTCAGTAACATGAGCTTCCGGGCAAACAAACGATCCACCTCCTTCAGATCAAGTACGGACAGGCTAACACTGCTGCAACTACGGCAGCACATTCGGGAAGATGCCCCCGTTCTACACGTTACTAGATGAAAACACACATTTCAGTATTGTACTTGGGGCTGGCCGCTCTCTCTCGTGTCTTTTCAGGCATCAGTGGGGAAAAAAAGGAGTAGAGCAGACAGATCCGTATTTATTTTCTGCAGCTGCATGATGAAAAAATGGTTTAAAGCTTTCCTGGAACATCCCCTTCCCTCAGACCTGGTGGCTGAAACCACAACTGGAGGTAATCTGCGTGCCATGGCGATGCCATGAATTCAGCTCTTGCCAAGCAGTGTCTCCCGCGCTCAGCTCTTTCTCCCAGCTGAGAAGGGCCCAGACTTCAAGCATCCCCAACTCTGACAGGTGAGGAGGCAGAGCCACGAACCCATTTTCAAAGCATCGTTGTCCAGTGCACGCGAGATGACAGTAAGACCAAAGCACAATTTACATCTCATTCTGATTTCTTTTTCTCCTTCTTACTATTTGACGGCTGTGTCCCTGCCACTGTGCCAAGTCCCCAGCTCCCGAGCTCCACGTTATTTCAATAGCCCGTGTTCCAACACACGCAAAAGCTTCAGCGGCGTGGGGCAGTCGGCACCCAGCAACCCGTGGATTATGCAACCAGGGTGGAAAGAAAACAACCAAAGCTTAAAAAACCCCAGAAGCCAGCTGACAGCATTTCAGCCTCCCCTTAATACCATCACTTGGCTTAACGTTATACGACTGAAAGGTAAAAAGCAGCACCCGGGAGTGAACGTTGCAAGCGTTCAGGTCGGTGATGAGTGCGCGTGTCCCTCACACAGGACGTGCTGGGAGGGAAGCCGGGCTGGAATGAGCAGGGGTTGTGCAGTAAGGTATGCAATTCTCATGCATTCGTGTGGTTATTTTTACCTTTGCTGCCAAGACACAGACAGTAACAACTTTATAGCCTTCCTGAAAAGGGAAAAAAAAGGAAAAAAAAAAAAAAATCTCAAAAAAAAAAAAAGCTTGTGCAAAATGCTGCTGCCAGGATTTTAACTCACATGAGGCAGATGCAGATTCAGAGTGTCACTCCAGTCTTGACGGAGTTACACTGGGCTCCCCTGTTAAAGAAAAAAATCAGACTGATTTTAAAACTGCAACAGCTCTGTGCCATGTGGGACTGTATCTGCTGGAGCTCTGTCCTCGGGTAAGCGCAGAAGCCAGGCTGGCAGCTATTCCAAATACATTTACAACTGATTTACAGAGGAGGCACAGTTGGTAATGGTGCATCCTGCAGGCAAAATTCTGTCCTCATATCCACAAAGCAGTCTTAGACCATCAGCTCAGTGATAATTAGGAGGAAGAGGCTACAAGTGCATTGCCCAAGTGGTACCAACTCAGAGTTTTTCTCAGACGCTGAGCAACTGGTTCAAGAAAGGGCCTCGTGCTCTTTTGGGGGTTTTGCTGTTATTGTCCGTTCCTCAGTCGGTGACAGATTACACCTTTCGGGGCACTCAGGCTCTTTCACACCACAAAACGCCTCCATACATCAGCGCAGGAGCTCGGGAGACTGTCAGGAGCTACTCTGGGAACCTGAGAAGAGAATTTTGCCCTATCCAAAGGGGCTCCCAGCGAGAGCCTCGCACAGCGGGTCAGCCTGACAGAGCACGTCTAAATTCCGTTTGATGCTTATGCTTGGGTTTTTCTGTGCAAAGCAGTGCGGGGTAAAGCGGTACCCATCCCGCGCGTGGTGCTGCACAGCGTTGCAGCGCGGTGCCTTGTGAGCACACGCAGTAAGAGGACCAGACCCATTCTGCAATTTACAGGTACTCAGTGAGATCCAATTTGCGCTAAATACGAAGCTGAGTGACTGGGAACGACGTTGCAAAAAGGACCCACAGAAGTATGCAGACCTCCTGGAAGGCTTCTCTGAAAATGAGTGTTTTGTTTCAAAATGAATAGCTGGGGAAAGCTGTAGGCATGTGAGGGCCCCGTTTAAGCTGTGGGGAGGAGAAAGCCCTTCAAGGGCTGCCCATTTCTTTCCGTGTTCCTCCTTCACTCACACAAAGATTTCACATTCAGGCAGGGCAGCTTCTCATTGAAGATGTAACATGGTTTATCCCAGGGCTTGTTGACTCTTCTGCCAAGCTAGTCATGGATCACAGGAGAGAGGCAGGAGGCCAAGGTACAACAACCCCCTTTTCAGCAGTGCCGCTTCTGTGAGTTGTACCTGCTCTCTCAGACCGCACACCTCCAAGCCACTCCTGCCCAGCTGTTTTATTTCCAACCACCATGGATTTGGTGCTGGCAAGAGCCCTCAACTGAGAACAGTGACAACACGCTGCTTTTCCACACCGCTGAGGCAGCTTTGAGGAAGCAACCCCTCATGGCCAACACCCTGGTTTTTAGGGAGGGAAGGATGAGCTTGGGAGGTTGCTGCAGTAACAGCAGCAGCCCGCAGAGCCAGCAGCCCCTCTGGGGAGCAAGGCAGGGCGAGGACAACTAAACAATGACCTGAAGTCTCATTCGTCCCTGCCTCCGGTTTCTCCCCATCTTTTGCCAGTGTGCTCTCCTGTGACGGCCCAGCACCTCCTGATGCTGAGAGCACTGTGCGTGCTGAGGGCTTCCCCATCCTCGGCCCTGAGAGTCTTGGGAGTTAAAACACCTTAGTCCACCCACACTGTTTTGGTTGGCAGATGAAACTCATTGGCTTTTGACTTCCAGGTGTTCAGATAAGATCAGTATTTCTCAAACTAGAGGTGATGACCTCCTCCAAAACATTGCAAAAGGATTTAACAAACACAGTCTTCAGAAATTTTACCCGTTATCTGGGTTCTCCCGAGGTCACACAAAGACAGATAAGCCAAAAGGTAGACAGCTGATGCGAGGGGTTTAGCCTTTTCTCAGAAGCACAGGAAATGCAGCCCAATTACTTTGTGTTAAGTCTTGAAGAAATGAAAGTAAAATAACTCAAAACAGGTTATTTCAGTTGCTGCTTATTCCCCAGTGAGTAAGACATGCAAACCAGGCAGTAAGGGGCATATATGGACAGGTGGGTAGCTAGTAGCCAGATTTATGTATGTCTCGGGCACAACCATGCATAATTAAGCTTGTGCAAATACACTTCTGAAATTACACAAACCCGACTTAAAGAGCAGGATCAAAGTGCTGCTCATTTTAAACGTTGATCCATATTCTGAATTGCATCACAAATGAATAATGCAAGTACCTACTAGAAATACGTTTATATCAACGTGCTGCCGATAAAGTGCTTAGTTAAAGCCTCGAGGACCAAGACCCCATTTTACAACCCCAACCCCTATAACAGTACAAGTATCTATGTATCCTGCCTCAACAATGTCTGTCAAATGAGACTGGTGTCCCAAAATAGGATGGGCCTATCCCCAGAGCTCTCCATTCTGTCATCTCTTCCGCATGTAGCCCCAGAGCTGGACGTTTAGCGCCAGCTACCACCGGGATGTTCTGTGACAGCCACCCCTCCATGACCAACCAGCCCACTGACTATTTCCCACAAGCACCGAATATTCATTCCCTGGCACTTCTGACCACCCAACCTGCAACTCCAGCTGAGAATCCAGAGGGAAACAGTGAGTGACCATTCCTCGGGGTGTTTGGGACAATGGACTTGAAGTAACCATGTAGTGAAGAATACTATTTGACCTCCATATACTGACCCTCCTTTCAAGGCATCTATTATCTTCATAACCCGTTACAGAGCAATGCCAGTTTTCATACAGAATTAGAGAAGAAGAGGGTTTATGCTCTAGAATACTGATGACTTCAGCTTCTGTGTCTTTTCTGACCAGAGGAGGTGGTGTGAGGCACTGTCACGGAAACACAGCAAAAGGGAATGGTAACATTTCAAGCTAAGCTGCTCTCTATGCTAAAATAATCATTACTTACACAGGAAGGAATCTGAAATGTCATGTTTAAGTTTCACACCTGGGTGTTAGCTTCCGTTTGGTTTCGACAGCGGAGTCAGACTGCTCAGCTCTGACAGCAGCCCAGGCTCCTTCCTGGCTTGCACAACCTGGCAGGGTGCTTGCTCTGGAAACAGGGCAGAGGATTTTCTTTTCCATGAGAATGGGAAACCCTGCAGAGGTACCTGTACTGTGGGAGCCTCTGTCCAAACGTGCTCAGCTGGCTTGGCAATCCCAGGAGCGGGCGTGAGCGCAAACCTCCAGCTCCCCTTGCATTGCATTTCTCTTCCCAAAGACCCATCAAGCGTTACCCCTACATCTGCCACAGCCGCTGCAGACCAGACACAAAGGGAAAAGCAGACCCCCCTGCTTGAAGCCCTGGTTGCACACAGCACTGGTTTCCAGTCCATCTCAGCCCCCGTAAACGCGTGCCTGCTATGTGCCTCCCTGCGTGCAGGGCGATGGAGTCGTGCGCGTTCGTGCTGTGCCGACCTGGGAGCTCAGCGCCTGTAAACAAACTGACGGAGCGGTAAACGTGCCTGCTTGTAACCGCAAGAAACCCCAAACCAAACCCATGGGACAGCTCATATGTTTTCAATTAGGAACGTGGTGAATCGCTGACTTGCCATTTGCTTATGGACTCAGCTGAACTGTGACCGTAGGATTTGTCTATGGTCAAAACATGTTGAAAACCAGCCAGGGACAGACCCCAGTCCTCCTGACTCTTGGGGTTTGATTTTAACCACTAGACCATAAATAAAAATGCACTCTATTATGCAAAGCAAAATTGTAGTATTTCAGCCTATATTTGAGTTTTCATGGTACCAAACAAACGAAATGGATAGCAACAGTATGTTTTGTTTCTGTGAACTCACTCAATGTCTTAATCTGAAATGAAAATAAACTGCTGCCAATATTGACCATAATTTTCGTTCACCCAAAGAAACCTTTTCAAACACAGGAGTGTTCTGTGCAGTAAGACAAAGCTGAGCTTTAAGCACACTTCAGTGCTTAACGTACCTTCTCTATTTCACTAGAAATTATGTATTTGTAGTGATCAGCAAACAAGACCTTGACAAAACCTGCGGGTGCATCCCAGGATATTTTTGTATGCTCAACACACAAGCTGCTCTGCTGTGCATGAACAGCCAGATCTTGCACTCAGCCTCTTGCGGCCACAGATGTTTTTGACAGTAAATCTGATAACAGGAAGCAAGGCGAGAGTCACTAATCATCAGAGGGTTGAATCGTTTGGATCTGAGCTTCACTGGCTCCCCAGCACCCTTTTCTGACAGTGCCAGACACAGGGTTCTGGGAGGAAACCAGCATGCACCTACAGAGAGGCACAAGGACTCCGCAGCCTCCAGCTGCAGCAGTGCCCATAAAGCAGCTATGCAACCAGCCTGCGGCTTAAGTGATGGAAAATTCCTTACCTCTAACGCTCCTGCAAACATCCCGAAGCGTACAGCACAGCTTTCAGCTCTAAAACCTCTAACCTGGAACCCTATCAGCTCCTATTCTCCCATTCTGCCTGCTAAAAGGATCTGTAAAGACAGGATTTGTTGTTGCTTCAAGGACTGACACAGTATTGCATGTTCAGCTTGGCTCTGAATTGCTGTGTATCTACACTTCACGTTGTTTTTAGTGCTGTACTTCCACTTGTTTGGAAAAAAAAAAAAAAAAAGTGTTGTCAAGTATCATCAGCTTTAACTCTTCCCAAAGCAGGCTTATTAGTGCTCTCACTGGTAAATTCCAGATATTTTTAGCTTGCTGCTGCTGCACTTTGTTTGCCTTCGATGTAACAAAGATTTGGGCTGTTTGGATATGCCTCAGAGGCTGGCAAAACAGAGCTTAGCGTTGAAAAGATTTCTTCTGCTGAATAAAAATGCATGGCTTGAGGTAACAACAGCAGCACTGAGGGTCACATTTTGCATGTTGAGAGAAGCAATTCAGACGGACTCTGCATTTCAAGGAAACTTCAGTTTGTCTATTTTAATAGTTGGCGTAACATTCCTTTGCACAGGAATAACATTTTAAAGCTGACTACACAGTCACTTGTTCTTTTATGGGAAATTTTAATGGTTTCACTGACACAAGAGAATCTTTTTTTGTGCCTAACAAGTGGCCTTCACAATTTACCTCTCGCAGATAGAGCCCACTGGGAGTCATAATCCCATACTGGAAATATCCCTGCATTTCCATGGAAACAAACTACTGTGCCAAACTATGGGCTTAGTTCTTCAATGAAGACTTCTGAGCGGCGAAGAAATAGTCGCATGGGCTTCATGTTCAAACACGATTTTCTAGCATCTAGAAATAAAATTGCTGAAAGGCATAGTAGGCATTTATACACGATATCTAAGGCATTATTCAGGTGTATCAGTGTCCAAACAGAAGCAGCTTCTTATTTCTCTCCATATTCACTTAAGAGACCAAGCCTGAAAAGCTGCACATTACCAGCGGCACCTGGGCTTCTGTGCAGCACAAGTGCCCGTGTTGGCAGTAAATCACATACATACGCTTCTCTCTCGTGTGCTAAAATAAGGATTCACAAAGCAATAGCACACGTGATCTCAGAGTTAAAGCCTTCTGTACTCTCCGCTTTGGTTCCTCCTACGGAGTAAGCTGTTCCTGTCATCACAAGGGTATTTGCAATTTAATAGTACTGCTGTTTGTGGTATTAAGATTACTAGATAAGGGGGGTCTATTAACAGAGAAAAATACCTCCATGTTTCCATCCATCTGGCAAAGACAAGAACCTGCCACTGGTAAACTAACAGCCTGCTGACCCAGCGTGGTGTTATTCTCATGTCTTTAAGAGCAAGAAAACAGAACATAGCAGCTTTTGAAACTTTCCTTACGCTGTGAAGACTTGTCCTTTCAGCAGCTTCTGCCTAACACTCTGATTCTTCAAGAATCCACAGGCAGCAGATTAGCAGTTTGTCAGTCGGAGATTTACTGGGACGGAGCAAGCAACACATGCTTTCTCCACTCCTCATTCCCGATGCCAGCATGTGAGATCCCCCAGCTCCAGGCCTGGGTGTGCTCACGGCGCAGCTTGAAACGGTCAAACTCCGCAGAGCAGCAACACAAAGGGACAACAGCCACTCGGGCACTGCTCCGGTATTTGAGAAACCATCCGGCTCAAAGCGTACTAGGAACAATTTAGCTCCTCCATCTGTCTTTAGCATTAAAACACTAATGGCTAAACCAACCTCTGAAATCCGCACCTGTTAAACTGGAAACGTGCGAATGTGAAAACGCAGACAGCAGATGTGCGACAGCCAAGGCATCTCTCATTTTTTGCCAGGACAGTTGGACGGCTACTGTGGTACATCTACCAATTCCTTCCTCTAGCCACCATACTATTTCTGTGGGACACACAGAGAACTGTGTTATCCCAGGAACTGGGAAAGAAGCACAACTGCTTAGTATCTCCCCAAAAGAGCCTCAAAGCCTGCGGTCCTTCCATCATGATGATACTAAAGACAAACCTTGACCCTAAGCAGGACAGCCTCCTTAGAACATGTATCTGAACATAGAACACATATTTATTTGTAGTTGCTTACATTACAAGCAGCTTTTTCAAGTATTCAGTTCAGTCTTTCATGTATAAAACTCCCACACTTATGCTTTGTTTTTCATCTGTGCAATCCAGATTTTTTTTTTTTATATACAAGGTACAAATTCATCAGTTCCATTTCTCAGCTGTGGAAACCGAAACACAGAAAACTGATACAACTCAGCTACAGTAAAAATACTAGATGGATTGAAGAACCAGTTCTCAGTTCAGCTGCCACCTTTTCTCCCAGATCACACACAGCAACAAGCCAATCCTACCTTCTGGTTGAGTGTATCTTTTCCAGAGTCAACAGGTAAAGAAAAACATTTCAAAAATAAGATGTGGGTGTGAAAATTTTCCCTCTCCTCCAAACTGCAAGGATGGCTTAGACACAAACGCCTACCTGAGGAAGGGGCAAAACCTGTTTACACATGTTGCACTTTGGAGTAAGCTGGGAAAGACTAAAGCAGTCTTTCCCACGTGATGAGAAGGGAAATGCTACAGCTGAAAGCATAAGCAATTTTGCAATAAAATCTTTGCAGCACACCAAATCTTGGCATTAAGTTGGCAACGTTTCCAGGACACAAGCTGAATTCCAATCAGATTACGTGGTATTAATCATATTTGCACATAATAAACCCTGTATTTTTCAAGCCTCATTTCCCCATCTTTTTAATGGAAACAGTTTTCAGCAGCCAATGATGATTTTATTATTGATTTCTGGAGAACATGGAAGCAGCAGTGATTTAAGTACAGGAAAAGCATTCCAAATGAAAGCATCCTGCCTACTGATATTACACCTTATCTACCTCAGCGACAGAAAATAAAACTTTCAACAAGGCCGTAACTTCTGGAGAAGGATGGTCGTCACAGAGGAATCTTTTCAAGCACAATTGAGTTTGTAATTCTCACTAATTCCCCCTCCATCTGCCAATGGCCTGGTGTGAGATTACAGCCAGTTCCAGAACCCCACTGCTTTAGCCCCGCTCCTGTCAAGGGATGTCTATCCATCACTTCATTGTGTAACCTGTCCCATTTCAGACCTAGCAATGCCAAGGCCTCCTGCGTTAATTGGATCCAGACCTACTAATTACAAGTGTAGCTCACACTGAGAAGGAAGCAGCCAAATAAAATGTTGTGTGAAACCAATCTCTGCTGCTTTTCCAAGGGGCCTCACCACCTCCTCAGGTGAGCGTTGCACTGAAGACTCTATTGACACACCTTTATCTTTCTTCCTGCAATTTGCAGTAAACACAAAACAGAGAAGGCTGTAAATCTCTCGTATTACATGCATTATTTTCCTTCACCAAAGCATGGGCAGTTCTGACAGTACTAGTAAAACAGGAAAGCAGACCAGAATTGATACTGACTACTGGTCTTCTAGCCAGTCAGGATGAACAAGCAGAGATGAATCATTCAGATAATAAAAGAAACTACTATTTAAGAAACAAAAATACACCACAAAACGACCCTCAAATCTAACTTAAGGGTTTAAATAGGAATTTTTAAAAATACTCAGTTCTGCCCTGACAGCAAATGTAGCCAGTCACAGGTATCCGCAGATCCTGGTGTAACACTGTTGCTTTCCAAGGAGCGGGAGATTCCCAGAGAATCGGCACGGGCCTCGTTCCCCGGCTGGCAGGCATCAAGGTCAGGAACAGACCTCCAGTATCATCATCTCCAGCACACAGACCTAGGGAAACTTGGGAGTTTCCATACATGTAGATCTTAGTCACCCCATGAGGATGCAACAGCAACCCTTGATGGGAAAACGGGGAATCTTAAAACCTGTGCATTACTTCAACTTGCTTTCATTTTATTTTGAGCTCAAAGCAGTCAAATTAATTCTAGCTGTAACCACAGTGGCTAAAATTTCAGCAACTTAATGTCCATAATTTGTCAGAAGAGAAGGCTAAAATCTTCAGGCTTTTATTCAAGTCAAAAAGCCTTTGTTTGCCCAACCCACTCGTTAACAGTATTTCTCAACCCTGTGCAAGGAAAGAGATGAATACAATGAGAGAACATAGACGTTATTAACAAGAATTCAAATTTTAACCCGATTTTGACTTGAAAGCAAACAAAGTCACCGTGGCAATGCTATACCAGCCAGCCTTGATTTTTTTTCAATTCTGAGTTAAGCGATCCTTTAATTTAATAAGGCTAAGAAATACTACCGTATAAAACAATGCATGAAATCGTATTTTATGTGCAATGTAACATGATGATACTAATACTGCTGTCGGTTGGCCAGCTGACCTTCTCAGTCATGCTAGTAGTAGAACATAGGATCACTGCAGCATGTTTGTAGTAGCTGTTACAATATACTCCAAAATGGGAACGCCACATCCCTACCAAAATTAGATTATTCTAGACAGCACACAGTGTTATTGTAACTAGGTTTATGTCCTTAAACTCATAAAGTACCAGAACAGAACTGTCCCAAGCTTCTGAAGTTCAAAATAAGCCAAGTGATTCTGATATCTCTGGTCCTGAACCACCTCCTAAGCAAGACTCTGGTGCTACCCGTGGTCACTGTTTTGGGAAGAAGAAAAGAGAAGAGTAACAACGTGTTTTCTTTCACTAATACCACAGCCTCCTCTTCAAAAGATAGGTAATTCAAGTTGTTACAAAACAATCTTTCTTCTTCTGAGATGTCAAAGTGTATGACTGTCAGCCATGGGATGGATGTCATCAGTTTATTTCTGATGTGAAAGTTCAAGACAGAGTAGGAAAAGGACATGGCATATAGTTTTTAGCAGGGTCAATGGCTCTGACTGCCTTTAATCATTGAATATGAAGATTGCGCTTGGGTTATTTTTGAACAATGTTACAGAAAAGTGACCTAGCAATATCTGAAAGTACAAATGCAGAAAATTAGACGAGGAGCTGATGATATTGGAGATGTTTCCATTCTTCTTCGTTGTTCTATTTACACGTCTTTACTGGTCTCCAAAGGGCTTCTGTTCAGCATGCACCATCTGGTATGCAGATACCATTTCCAGATGTTAAATTACGAATAAACTAGCCTTTTACACTGGATACCTTTTTTTTTTTCTTTTTTAATCTAGACAACTATCAAGTCTGTGTGATGGAGTGTGTAAGGGATAATGTGCCCAGACGGAACCACAATGGGTTCTAATGAATGCACTGCAACATACTAATGTAACATAACTTCACTTGCCTCACTTCTCCATGATAATTTCCAATTAATTAATTACAATAATCATCATACTCTAACACCACTTTCTTTAAAGCCCCTGCAATGAGTAACTAATTTTTCTTGTGTGTGACAGTTATATATATATAGCAAATAAAGGTCAGATAACAAAATCCCACATGGAGAAGAAAGGATGACTCCGAGACATAAGAAGACAAAGAAGACAAACGGGTTATTTTGTATGTTAACTTCCCAACTGAGTGAAAAAAAGGCAAAACCAGTACTTACCAGACATAATGCTTTTCATCTGCAAAAGGCTTTCCAAACTAATTGCATTCTCACAACTCCCTGTAAAATGATCTGCAACTATTATCTCTGTTGTACCGTGGAAGAAGCCATAGGACAGCAGCTTACCCCAGAGCGGTCGAGGTTTCCAGTTTTGTGCTTGGACCACATCCCGTTTCTTTTCTGCACCATACCCTGTCACTCAACTCCCTTCAGTACGCTGACTTTGCCTGCTTAACTGTAGCACTGTGATCTTCCAGCCTGGGAATCCCCAGGTTTCCATGACCCTGGGTACTGTTTTAGGATGCCTGAATCATACACATTTTTTCCTCTCATCAAACCAAGCATCGTTTTGTGGATACCAACACATTCGTTCTGTGTTTACAGGAACAGGCAGCACTTGAGTAAAATGAACAGTCGGAGAAGTGAGGGTAGTGCTGAAGCTCTCCTTCTGTCAGGATGAAAGTTAGCAACATGCTTCACGCTCCATGCCAGCCCTACTGGGATAACCCGAGTCCTTGGGAAATGCCACCGGTTTGCGTAAGGCACAGAAGTTGTTTTTCCGTTACGGAAGTGAAACCCACAACTTTTTTTTTCTTTTCTTAGATGTTTGTTCTTGAACAACTGTTACACGCTCCTTAAGGGCACTGCCACAGGGCTGTCACAGCTGGGAAACACACACTCACACAGGCACGTGCCCGCAGTCAGACCCAGCCCAGATTAACGATACACTTCATGACTTACAAAGTGGCAGGAACTTTAAACAGATGTGTAAGGTCAGTCTTGAATAACCAAACCTTTTATATACAACTAGAGTCTCATGGATAACTGCTTAAAAGAACAAAAGCAAGTCATCTAAATACAAACTGCAATTACCTGCCACAGCCTCCGAAACCGCTCCTTGCAGCATTGCGTTGAACCACAAGCACATGAAAACCTTTGTACCCTTTGCTCAGCCACTGACTTCGGCTCCTGTGACCCTCACACTGTCCCCATCCGCATTACTCATCTCTCATTCCTTCTCAGTAGACACAGTAACTAGATGACCATAGCTGACATACTGCATTAACCTATTATTAGGTGACCCTGACACCCTACCTCACATTTTCTCAGTTTATATTTACAATTCTAAATTGAAACATCAAGGGTGATAGGAACTTTTTATCCACAGCCTTGGAATGGTAATGAGAAAGAAGGCAGGATTGTACATATCCTCAGTTCCAGCCTGTGTGATACTATACAGCCTAGGAAAGTGGAAGTGGGCTTTTCATCTCTTACTTCCTTAAAATACATAAAACCATGCATGTCTGGTTATGCAGAAAACAGTAACTTCACCCCCCTTCATAAAAAATCTCAGAGTACTTGCCTGATGAGTATTTGAAAGATGGACAAGTCATGCAAAAAATGTTATTAAACTAAAAGGTCTTATGCAACCTCCCAAAGCCATAAAGGATGGGCAAAGCTTTCTAAATTAACTTGTTCAGCAGCCACAAGACACTCCCCCTGCCTTGCCTCTTCTCAAAATGAGTCATTGATGAGGTCAACCGAGGAGTGTTGGAAACCGAAAGAGGAAAGCCCATTCAAAAATGACCCTCCCAGGGCACAGGAGAACCTCCTGGCTAAAGGTGTAGCCTGCCGTGTGCACCAAGGAGAAAAGAAATCACCTCGTTGCTCAAAGCCAAGCTTGCACCAGGGCAATACCAAAAATGTAGTGGAATCGGAGGAAGCAATTACACTACTTAAGCTTTGGTTTCCTTGACACCGATAATCACTTGAAACTGTGCTACAGCAACATGGCTTGTGACCAAATACAGCTTGCAGATAACAAATTTAAGGGAAACACCTAAAATGAAAAGTGCAATGAATAATGAATAATACATCTGCTAACAGAAGAAGCACCTGCTAATTGGAGTAGCTCAACCACTAACTGGTTTTTGCTCAACAAGCAGCAATATTTCAAACTACTAAGTCAATGGCAAAAGGAATGAAGAAGATACTCACCAGCAAGTGTATAATCCATATCAAAACCAAAGCACTTTATCTTTTCCATGGCTAAACTTCTGTTTACAAAGACCCTGCAAAGAGAGCAGAAATAAAGCCATAGTTATGAGCATTTTCAAAATAATCACCTTTTAGAACGAACACATTTTGCCAGCTGTCAGGATGACTGTCTCTCTTTGGTCAAAAAATCAGAAAATATACCTGAAAGTGGAGGCATGTTTCATTTTTTGCCATGAGTTCTCCTGAAGCAAAGCCATGACTTTGCAGGGTTATTCTAATTATTGGTGCGCTGTCTAAAGACATACACGCATGCATGCACACACACACACACGGCTTTGCATGTGACCTGCAAAAATTCCTAAGAATAGAAGTGCAAAATCTCCCGAAGCAGAATTCAGAGCTCAAGTGAGAGGAAACTGGAAGCAGAGGATGGGAAGCCATACAATTTGCTTGATTAAATCAGATTATTATGAAGAGGTAACATGGAAAGGAAAAGAAAATAACACTTCTGTGAATAAACTCACAGCATTTGAGCCCTCTTTGGGGTACCTGGAAATACAAAGCAAACCTAAACAGATACACTTCCACATTTACACCAACAGTGCTAAAAACATTTAATAAAGCTCTGAAAAACAATGAGATAAATTTTCATAAACAAGAATATGCTATTTTTATTGTGAAAATCTTTCTTTTTATTCATAAGTCCTCTGCAACTCCTTGACAAAGCTGCTATTTTTTAAATTCCACTTTTACTATTAATGCTTACTGCAATGAGAATCTAAGCTGAATACTTCCAGGCTCTTTTTGATGACAGCATTTTAATACACCATATTCAACTTAGTTTGAGTAAATAACATGGTAAAGAAATAGGTCAGAGAACACAACGAAAGCTGTTCTTGCTTCCCGTTCCAACAGTAACTAAGCTGCTTGTGTTTCCAAAGAACTTTAAACCACGTAGCAGATCTGTAATTCAACAGGGCTCCTCTCCACCGCCTGTCTCATCTGAACTTTAGGAACGAGAGTCCGAACTCAGCTGTGGGATGGAAGCTGAGCCTCTTAACACCGATCCCGGACAGAAATCCCACAGCCTGCTCGAGCTGTGATGCCGAGACAAAGTTCTCCCGTGTGAGAAAAGTCCCCCAGCTTTCACCTGTACTCTGACTTCAGTATGTGAAAATTCTCCAAATATTTAATAGGTGCATTGCCCTCAGCAGAGCAGCGACCCCTTAAAAACCGCATTCGGCAGCACTGCCGGGTAGGAGGAGTGGCGCAGGGACAGCCATACAGCAATAGAGTCAGCAAGTGCAAAACCAAGCACCCCTCTGTTCTGAAGGGCTGAAAGAACCCCCCGGAGCTTCTCCTCCCCACGCACGTTCTGGGCAGGTGGCCGGCACAACGTGCCCGTTTAACCTCCCGTGGCAACCCGCCGCGGCTCTAATTTGAACAGCAAACTGCTAACACCAAACCACCCCACTTCCACGCAAGTCCTCTTACCTCATCTCTCACCGATGTGCTCCGTGTTTAGTTCGCAGCAGTCTGATTCATCTACTTGTCTGAATCATATTACACAATTCCTTTAAAGCTTCCCTAGCACCGATGCAATTTTGCTTGGATCTGATTTGCCTTCAGATCGTTATGTCTGAACCAAGCCTTAAAGTACTGTATATCTTCTTGGACAGTGTTCTAGAAAACACATCTGTGGCTAATTTAACCAGTCACTGGATATCGTTGTTGTTCCACACAAATCCACTTGGAATACAGTTTCTCTGGCAATAGTATACTTTGCCTCTAACCTTGCACACTCTCTCTGGGAGTCACAGTTTCCTGGCAAAATGCCTGCCTTTGACAATGAGGCTTGTCACTAAGGGGCCTCAGAGGTTATAGATGACGCTCTTTTCCGATAGATTTATGTATTACCTAAACAAGACAAAGTGATGGGGGGGGGGGGGGGGGGGAGGGTAAAGAAATGCCTTTTGGAAATATGAGATGGGGTCGTAAATCACTAAAATTCACTCCTGAAAGAGCTGGCTTTTGAGTTGGTGGAGCAAATTATCCAAATCTGCAGCGTGAATGCACGTTTGTCTTGTAACATCGAGACAGCTCTGATTTACATGAGGCCAACCAAATAGCATTTGGTACTAAACACAGTCTCACACTTGGAATAATGACGATGATGGCGTTCTCTTGCTGCTGGTGCCAGGAAGCATTATTTATTAGCTAATTCAAGCACACAGCTTCTGATATCATCTTTGTGCAGTTTGCTTCTGAAAGCGGAGAATTTTAAGAAGGAATAACATACCTCCAGGAGACACAAGCAACACTGTCTGTTGAACCTACGGAGTCCAGTTTTTGTTCTTGCCTTTAAGCTTAGCTCCCCAGAGCATAGTTTTCTGTCCTGAACAGGACAGGATTAGGAAGGAGAATTTAAACAAGCTCAGAAGAGCATTTCAGAATTGCAAGATTTGGGAACAGTTTCCCAAATGAGGACAAAAACCAAGTACCAAGACGGAGCTTATAAAAGCTTATAAAAAGGGTAATACGACAGTGCCCGTGAAAGGCAAAAACAAGGGAGCTGTGACCCAAGAGATCTCTTCCAGCCCAGCCTGCCTATGTTTAGATGACGACGACACCAAACTGACCAAAAGTTTCAGAATTACAAGATTTGGGAACAGTTTCCCAAATGAGGACAAAAACCAAGTACCAAGACGGAGCTTATAAAAGCTTATAAAAAGGGTAATACGACAGTGCCCGTGAAAGGCAAAAACAAGGGAGCTGTGACCCAAGAGATCTCTTCCAGCCCAGCCTGCCTATGTTTAGATGACGACGACACCAAACTGACCAAAAACGTGGAAAGATCTCCAAGCCTCTGACATTTTTTCATCGCTTGCTTTCAGAGCATTTACAAACTGAATGCCGGGATTGAAAAAAACAAACCCAGTGCACGTTAATACTGAAGATTCGGAAAAGTTTACTGAAGGCAATGGTACGAACAGCATCTATTAGCATATTTATGTTCCAAAGTAAGTCTTATGACTAAAACATGACAATTACTATGCCAGCCCCCTCTTGGTACCAGCTGGTGAAGATCTCTCTTGCTCCATCCCCTTGTAAATATTGCCTATGACCTAGAAACCGTACGTGGCAGGGTCTAATCATGCCCCAACAGTGCACAGGATCTGGCAGGTTTCAAGGCATCCTACCCACGGATTTGATGTGGTAATTACTTCACCCACCAATTCTGGAGTGAAACAGAGCAAATATTTAAAAAAGCTAAAGAAGGCTCTTACACAACATGTTCAGAACAGGAAATGAGAACACTTTAATCAATTTAAACTTGGATATGCCTTGGCGGATTAAATGGCAGACTAAACAGTTGCAAAAAAAAAAAAAAAGGAAGCAATTTCACTTCTCTTGTGAAGGTCCAGCCAGATATTGGGTTATTCTGTAGGCGCTAAGGACCTCAACTAAGGAAGACATCTCCCATCCACGGTGCCTTCCGGGACATAAGGGGCTAAGTAGATACTTAAAAATATTTACTCCAAGAAGCTGACCAGCTTAATACAGGGTGTTTACCCAAAGTAGTAAATATCTGCAATACTCTAGAAACTAAAGATAAAGCTTGTGATTAAATGACCATGTTTCTGGGAAGAACCAGGTCCTTCTCAGAATCTGCAGACTGTTGCAAAGCTGTGCTGAGATTCTAATTGAAGGGATCCCCAGCCCAGTTTCAAGAATACCGGTCAAATGTGTCCCTTGGTTACAACATAATGTCTCCACAGAAGACATGGTATAGAGAAATAACAAGAGTTGTTTTTAATGACTATAAAGCAAAATCAGCACCAAGATCCTAAGAACCCTAACCACCTGAGGGAAAAGATGCTGTGGTCTGTAAAGGAAAGGATGAGAGGACAAGTTTTTTTTACAGCTCATCTAGATAAACAAAAATCAAAGAAGCTTCCAGATGGCAGTTGAGATAACAACAGAGTAAGAAGAAAATTAAAATCAACCAATATTTTCACGCAAGGAAGATTTAGAATCATTTCTCTACTTGCCAGAATCAGAAGAAATCACACTTTCCCTTTCCTTGATTTGGTTTTAATTTTTTCCATTCAGAGAATAATCGTTTGAACTAGGAGCACTGGAGTTAAAAATTAAGCTGATCTAAAAATTTAAGAGCACCGGGAAGTAAGACAAATCGAACTGCAGGCACAGCATAAGAACGTCCTCTCCATTCCTTGTGCTGAGAGGCAGAGGTGGGTCTTGCCTAAACCCAGCTCCACATCTGCCTGCAACCAGAGCATCTCCTTAAATAGGACACCGCCTTTCTCTAGCCGTCATCCTTCCTTCCTGACGAAAAACCAAGCGTCATATTTCTGCTTTGAGGACTATCCCTGTGAATCTCCCTCAGTTTTGCACTCCCTGTGCAGTGTGGCTGGAGTGGTCTAAGGTGTGGGTGCTTGCGGGGAAGGCGATCGAGGGACCATTTCCAGCTCCGTCGGCTCCCTGCGCCAGCCCACGGCACAGCTGGCACTGGGGAGGCAGCAGCCTGGAGCTTAGCCTGGCACAGATCCCCACCTTTAGGAAAGTGGTCTTGAGAAACTGCTTGAGGGAAACCACGAAGCACATTTCCTCCCTAATGAGTTCTTCCTCAAAGATTAAAGTCTGCAGCTTGGCCTCAGCAGCAGGCTCCCAACGATGACAGTATTTATTTTCTTTCAGAGCTCTACAAATTGTGCTGGATAAGAGAAAAAAAGTGTTGTATTCCAAGGAAGAAGGAACTGCTGAGTGTGCATAAAGGGAGCCACAGAGCCCTGATATCCTCAACGCTGCAATTCACAGTCCTTTATATTTTTACAAGAGAACCGATCTCGGGTTTTGTTACTGTTCTTGTCAATCAATTCTGAGGCAGGAACCTAAATCCCAACTCTTCCCGAGTAACGCAGGAGAGGAGCGAATGCAGAGAGGGCAAAATGTTATTTTATGCGTGCAAAATCTCAAAAGCATTCTGTGCCCTGAACGAAACTCGCATGTATAACATTCTTGCAATGTGATTGACAAAACAAACAAAATGCACAGAATCATGCAACAGAGGAGGAACTTGGCACAGGGCTCCCAACTCCTCATAGCGAGAAAATGAACAATGCGAGGCAAGGTTTCTGGAACAGAGCACTTTTATAATGATTTTCCAAACATGTCTGGAAATACCTTGCAGCAAGAAGCATCCTTTGTCGGGAGAGTATGTTTAACTGGGAATTACATAAATACAAAGAAACTTGCAACACTGCTGAGTGGAACAGCAAATAAAGCGGGAGCTGGCTAGGCATGACCTACATGACTGTGGTGGACAGCTGGGCTCCAGCCAGCCACGAAACTGGGGCTAACTAGCCAGAAGGCTCAGATTCCTGCCTCCTCAAAGATGAGGCACTTGGGTTAATCTTCACTTTATGGGCAACTTCCACGTTTTAATAAGCTAGAAGAGTTAAAAAGAAGTAAGAGGGAACTAAATGGATTAGCTTTTCATAGCCCTAGTTCCCCATGGTCTCTTTAAAAAGGCTAATGAAAAAAAATCCCACTAACTTTATGACAACCATTCTCAGTATTACTAGCTAGTCCCCAGATGCAGAGTGGTTGGGGGAGATGCCTCACTACGTGAGATTAGAGTTCTGGTTAGAGGTGACTTACACCAACAGCAATGAGCTCAGACGAATCCCTCACTGACCTTACTTATCTGGCACAAAACACAGGAGCAGCCTTAAGAAGATACCAACATATATCAAAATGTCTTTGGGTGCTGGAATCTTTGGTACCTGTCTTAGAGGGGATAAGACATAAACTGCTTTAAACTACTAACACCAATGCAATCATTCTTTTGCTGAGTTTTGCTTCTCTAGGCAGATAATGACCATTCCACATATTTATCATAGCATAAGGTAGTTTTTTACGATGTTAGATTTTCAGAGTTCCATTATATCCCTTCTTCAACCGAAGAGGAATATTCTGACAGGTCAGTATGTTTGTAATCATATTTAGACATAGTGTTTGGGTTAGAGATGACTTTAGTTAGATCAAACAGTATCAGATCGGGGAGACAGAAGAAGGGCATCAAAATTTTCTGGCCATCTCTAGTAACATTTCCAACATAGTGACCTGCAATTTCACAAGACTAACCATCCTTGAACAAGTATAGTGACTTAAAACTGGAAAATCAGGTTACGACTAGAACTTTAAAGTCTGATGAGGCCGTATCCAGAAACACAACAATGAGCACTTCCCTCTGAAATTCAGCAGGGAAGGAGACAGCCTTGGCCACTTCTGTTTCCATTGTTTGGGTTTTCTTCCCAGGCAACAGTGAAGTGCCAAGAAGCTCGCATATGGATTCCATCCCAAAATAAAACCCGTCTGCTCTGCGGCACTATTAAAGCTAGGGATCATGGGACATTTTCAATGTAATTTCTTTATTATTAATTTGGCAAGTCTTCTGCTTTATCATAAGCTCACCCATTCTGCCGCCTTAACACTCCCTCTCCCCCTCTCTCCAGTGTCCGAAGCACTAAAGCAAAATAAATACAGAGCCACATGCTGCCCTCCGCGACACACATGGCACCGCACGAGTCCAGGGAGGCTGCACGGGGACAGGAGGACAGACCGTAGCCAGCAGTGCCTACAGAGCCACCTCATTTACAGTTACGTGAAGATACCGCACGCCGCCTACCCAAACGTGCACGATGAAAAGCGCATTTTCAGACTGGTAAAGATTTTTTTCTCATCTGACAGCTCAACGAACTGAATGTTTTAAAGGGACTTTATATACAGCTGCCCAAATAGATAAACAGTTTCAAGCCTCATAGCCTAGTTTATATAACATTTCCACCTGTTTGCAGCCACTGATGATCCAGTATCAATAAACAAGATTAGTAATCAAATAGCCCGGAGATTACGCATTCGAACAAACTAAAACACATCTTTAACCCTAGAAACCAAAACAACCAATTGGCAATCCTTCTGCTTTGTCATTCTTAAAGTATATACCTTTGTTTTATGCAGGATCTCAGAGTATATTACAGTGTAACCCACTTAACTCATATTACCACCATAAGATGCTTTGAAATCAAACTGAAGCACAAAACTATGAAATAACTTACTCGGTACCCTATGACCGGCCAGCAAGAGAATCAGGATTAGGAATCCCGATGCCACATCCCTTGCGTTAGCCAGTAAACAACACAGCAAGAAAACAAAACTACAACAACAACAGAAACCCCATGTTCAGGATGAAAAGTCTCAAATTACTCTGATGCAAAATGATAAAAGCATCCCAAAGTCTGTATGTTTAACCAAAAGGCCATCTCAGCCTTACTGCCCCCTTAAGCCAAAAACCACAGAATAAAAGTAAATTGAAATACCTGTTTCCTGGATCTTGGTAACTGTCAGTAACAAGAGTGGATGGAAGACCAACTTTTTCCATTATTTGCTTTAACTAGATGTGGTTGCTATTTAAACCCTAAAGAGCTATGTGAGATAATCCAGAGGGTGCCTAGAAGTGCTCACTCCAAGTTAAAAAATAGACACTAGGGCAATTTGGTGGCTCAGAGTCAACCTAGTTCTTGCCTAATTACAATCACATTAAATGACAGTACTCCTCCAGAACAAATGAGCTGGTGATTATCCTCTACCCGGAAAAGTCAACAAGCAGCGCATGAGGGAGGTGGCCTCACAACCACACACACACGAAGGAAAAGCTACCGAACAGCTACGCATCCATTTTATTTCCGAATTAAAATGTATGTTGCCAATAGCACAGCAATGCAGTATCCTCTTACCAGTGACCTCTGCTAGAGAATGAATAACATCTAGCTTGTATATTAATTCATCTTTAGACCTCACCTCCAACAGGCGCCAACAATGTTGTATAACGAGGTTTGCGGCTGACTGTAACACTTGCTATCCAAAAGTCTTAGCTAAAGTCACCAGAAACATCCCGAAAATAAACTCCCATCACTTCTCCTCTCCTACAGACTTTTTGGGTTCTTGATGTTGCCCTTGAACTCCACAGCATAGCGTACACATTCGTATTCACAAGCTTTGCTTACTTCGTCAATGACCTCAATACTCTGTAATTTCTTAAGCAGCTACGCAAACTGATCCAAACACCGAGCAAAACTTTCGGGAGGAAAACAGCTACGAGAGGAAAACAGCTATAAATATTTGATTTTTAACATTCTTGCCTCTGGCATTCAGAGATGATTATGATCTAGTCATCATACTCTCAGTCACTATGCATTACACCAGTTTAACCAGTCTCAACTGGGATTTCTGCCAACAACATTATACGCTGAACATTCATCTATCAAGCATGATACAAGTGCAACACCTGAAAAAAACCCCCCACATTCCTAGTATGAACGATCACAGTAATGTATGAGTGGCATCTTCAGAGCTAATTTTTTAATACATATTTTTTAACTTTTCATGCCCACAAGAGCATTATTTTTCTTCTTTAAAGTAAATTATTTTGCTTGGATTGGAAACTTTTCCCCTTATTTTACGCTGCTTCAACACGGACAGTTGAGGCATATCAAATCTGGCGTAGTTCATGAGAGCCATTAAGTTAAAGCAATTGGTCCAGGTATCTCCACTGACACTTACGTAAGCATGAAGTAAACAAACAGTGAAACAAGTTTTTTAAATTTCACACTTCAGAAAACCAAGCATTACTAGCAGCATTTAGAAAAACCCAATCAATTACTTTGAGCCCAACTGGGTTTCCAACATCAGTATCAAAAACTAGACCTAGTTAGGCTCATCTGTAAAGGTGGCCCAGTCGCCAAGCTCCTCCACCCTTCCAGACTGGGCCCACAGAAATCACTGGGACCAGCTTCAAGGTAAAAAAAAAAAAAGTTTAAAATTCAATATTATTTTTTATTGTCAAGAGTCAGAGCATACTTGGACATCACTAAAACAAATTTACATCCTAGAACTGATGGCTGTGACCAGCACACATTCTACATCTGAACAATTATTACAATACTAAAAATAATATAAAACAACATGGGGAAATAACTTCAGTCCTACTCTATCATATTAACTCTGCATCTATCTTTTAAGTAACATCACATCTGTTAACACTAAGATCACAAAAAATACCAGAAATAGAAATCTGACAACACTGCCCCTGGAATGAGGTTGTTTCAGATTCTTACAATACTGGATTATCAAAATAACTCCAGTGAAACTGGTACACCAAAGCCATTAATAGCACAGATTTATACTACAGTCTTGGCATCAGGTTCTCTCATTCTCTCCCGCTCTTTCATTCCCTCCCTCTCTCTTTCTTTTCAAAAGAGGACAGCAATTTCAAAATAAAAATATGCCTGCCCTTAAAGTATTTCCAATGTTGTGCTTTCCATGAAAATGTGAAGTGCTAGCAACATTTCTGCTCAGTATGTTTCAAGTAAGACATTTCTAGATTCTAAAAAGGAGTATGTAAACTGTACCCCAGACTAACTTTGGACTACCAGACCCCAGCTCCTAGTGGGAAACCCTCCTTTATAGGAGTGCACTCTCATCCTCCATAAGGAAATTCTTTCTGCAAGTAAAGATTTCTTACATGAGTCAGGGTAAACATGATGAGGACTTGAACGTGTGAGCTCTTAAGGACAAGTTCCTTTGGATCTTGCACAACACTTGGCAGACTGTCAGCACCTCACCATGACAAATATTGAAGAAATATTTAGGGGGGGAAAAAAAAAAAAAATAGGCCTTACTCTGACTTCATTTCCATAAGTGTAAATCAGGAGTAACACAACTGAAGTCACAGGCAAAATTATAACATAAAGGTAAATCTGTCAATGACTTCAACAAGGTGAAGATGTTTTTGCCAGGGAATGGTATAAAATCCCTCTCTTTTATGTGCTATATATAGTTACATGCATTAGATGTTTCCATATCTGACAAACCAGCTGACACAGAGAGACTCAAACAATGCCACCACTTAAGACATGTGCCCAAACATATTCACTGGAAATGGGAAAGCATCAGAAACTCATCACAGGATCCATTACTTAGCCTCAGACATTGCTACTTGCACAACCTGGCCTATCATATGATGCTACGGCTTTTTTCTTTAATTAGATTCCATTTGGAGATTCAAAAGCTATCTAACACTTTCAAAACACTTCCTCAGAAATACCACCCTATATGAATCACAAATGAAACATGGCATTTAAGCATGAGGTTGGGAAGCTTGACTTCTTTTTCTGTTTCTAGATCAGACATACATCTCCCCAACTCCTGAATATACTCTGATCATCATACTGCATGACTTCTTAAATTAAACAAGCTAAACGTTGAAGATACACCTCCCACAAACAGAATACTGACAATTACTCGATGCTGTTGTTTTTAACTCCACAACGGTCCAGACATCTGATAAGGATACAGACTTTCAGAGCATCCATCTTTTATGCTCTACGCCTGGATCCTTGGGAGCTAAATTCTTGGCTCATCCAAACCTCCAACATGAGCTTTGATTCCCAAACTATAAAATGAGAGTGAGACCATGTCTTTTATTCCGTACTCTATCTTGTTTATTTAGACTGTAATTGTTTCACAGCAAAGATGGTTTTAGGCACACCTACCACAGGAAACGAGGCTGAGATCTTGCCTAGTGCTTCTACATGGCTCCTGTGGTACAGACAATTAATTACACTAGATATAATTCTGAGGCACTTGATTTCTGATCCCATTTGATTTCCTCCTTATTTGTATTTGTGCATGCCAGTGCTAAAGCTACGCTCTCCCTGTGTGCACTGTGACCATTACTATAACCCTTCCACCACTATTTCTTACCTTGAAAGCTTCTATCCCAAAACCTAACTTTGATTAATCTTTTGACTGCGTTAAGGAAGCATACTCTCACTTGCTCTAGTTGAGTACACATAACTCTACCGTTTGTAAATTCCTGCAGGCAAATATGTGCTATCTTCTGAGTTCTCTTCTACTAAAACTTCTGCAAGGAAGGTGTGAATGACCTTTCTGTTTTACCAACAAGCGAAAAACAAGAAGTGTGGGGTTTATGCTTCGTTTATTTCCCTCTGTCTCAGCACTTTGGTTTTGGGGTTACATGAATGACTTACCGGTGATAGGCTTCCCGACGGTACTTTTTCAGAGCATGCCCATCCATGTTTGCAGGGAGATCGGCTGCATTCTGGAGTCGGTCGCTCCACGAGGTTGTCATCTTCAAATGCTTATTTATTTCTGAAAGAGGCAGAAGAGAAAAGCTTGCTTAAGTTGAAGGTTTGTTTCACCAGAACATTGCTTCCTGGTACGAAGAGGTGCAATGCCACTCAGGAAGTCTTGCAAAGTGCCCCGTGGAATGATACAAGTTAGTAGGTCAAGTAAGATGCTTTCCTCTGAGGTGCTTAACGAGACAGGGTGTTAAAACAGAGGGCTGGGGAGGCTTTTACACATGGCTGGAACTGCAAAGACACTCCTATCCATCGTGGTGAAAATGCATTTAGAAACAGACAGCTTGTTTTTAATGCTGAAAAGGGGTATCCTTTTGACCCTAGAGTTACTAATATGCATTAGTGATGTAAAGCCTACCCTCTATACACGAGATAAATTAGACAGGGCAAACCCTACAAACCCCAGCAGGACTAACCTTGCCACTTTCACCACACAGTGAAAAGAAAGAGCCTTGTCCTTGGCCATTTGATCTCTACGCAAAGCTTCCAACTGATGCTAAATTAGCAGAAACAATTGGAAGGAGAGTAGAAAGATGATCTTTTGTCCCCTGCAGGTCAGCCACATTCAGACAGAGCAAGAGCATGCTGCCAACGTGTAACACTAGTAATGTGAATATTCACCAGCAGACCTTCACCAGCATCTGCACCCCTTCGCAAGGACTGGCTCTGAAAACCAGACCACTGGTCAGTCCTTCTCACCAGGACGGCCAGGCCCTGCACTGAGGGAACAGGGGTACCTTTCCCAATTGTGTTCCTAGCACGCTGGGACAATCCTGCTCACCCCCTCCTCCAGCCAGACGCATGTCCTGCTGCATCCCTGGCGCCAGGCGATGAAGCAGCCCCACGGTCAGTTCATCTGAGCCCAAGTCTCACCCATCAAAACTAACTGGCCAAAAGCAAACACAAACTGGGTAGTTTGCCACTGCTCAGCAGGCTGGACCCAGCTCAACCTGGCCCAACGCTGTCATTAGAGCCGGTGCAAAGACTGGGGTGGGAAACGCATTCCACAGTTATACCAAATTAGGTATAACATGAAACCGCATGCTTGTGTAACCCACACAACTGCTGGACCGCAGGGCTTGGCTTGTTTGCTCTTCCTTAGAAGAAACAAAACTACCCACAAGCTACACTGGTAATGATACAGCAACCATTTCTAGACACCTTTAAAAAATGACTGCTCTTGTTTTACAGAAGGGAAACTAGACGATTTCAGCAAAGTAGAGAGTAGAGCGGTGACCAAACCAGTGTTAGAAGTCAAGGCTCTTTCGGCAGTCACATGCGTGGTCACTCTTCTAGAGGAAATCTGTGTAATTTTTTAGCTTTCAGTTTGATTGAAGAGCAGCAGTTGCAATTGTTAGTCTATTTACCCACTAGCTGCTGGTCATAAAAATCAAACAGATGGCAAACAGCTTGTCTGTAAAAAATATGTTCCTCCCTCCCCCAGCATTCTCTGCTTGTCTCCCAGTTACTATAACCAAGGTTTACAAATGCATCTTCTGCCACATCCTAAAGGTCACCAAATTTAGGCCCTGGCAGGCAGCCCAAGGGACCAGATGCCAGAGCTGAGAGCTCTCCTCCTCCCGAATTCCCCACAACACACCCAGGCGAGGAGGTCAGCACAGCGAGAGGGTGACAGGCCATTCCAGCCAGCCACAACTTCCACAACAGGGCATGCAGGGAGAAGCAGCTTCTAAAATAGCCCCGGCCCCAGCCACCAAGGGCTTATAAGTAATTACCAGCTATTCAAGCCGTGCTCAAAGGCAGATGGAAGGCAGCACAGGGCACAGAACTCAACAGCCTGGGAGCATCAACCTGTTCCACTCGAAAGGGAGAGCAGTGCCTGCAGCCACGCTCCTTACAGGCAGCAAGAGCGGCAGCAGGGCTGATGGAGAGGGGGCTCGGGAGGGGAGCAGTGCCCGTGCAAGAGTGACAGGCTCCAGGGAAGCAGCAGGGACATGCAGCACACGGAGGGATCTGGTATGACCCCAAGCCTGCAAACTGTAGAAAGGACTTGTGTCCCCAGAGGGTGGAAAGTCGCCTACTCCATGGATATTTCAAGATGGTCCAGGTCATCACCACCTTGAGCTTACCTGGAGCTAATTTAAAGCTACTAACCTAGGGCTACAGATTGAGATCCAAAAGACATACATTTAAGGCTGCTAAAAGGCAAGTTCAATAGCCCAGTAAAAACTGTTGCATGGCTGGCCTTAGGACTCTCAGACAGCTCTAGGTCTAGGTCCTCCAGCTGAAACAAGTCCAAATCCAAGCTTCCTGCCATTTAGAAGGACTACACTATTCTGCTTACCCAGCCAGACACATAGCAAGATTCAAAGATTTACACCCACAGCCAAAGCCAGAGACTTTCTGTTCTGCCAGCCTCTTCTTCCCACTTCATCTGCTTCCCATCACCATCACACCACACCAGAGATGCTGACACAGGTACTAGGATAGGACAGCTCCTAACAGCCATCCATGCCAGATATCTGATAGTTCACCAACAGCATCGTACCAAATATCCTAAAATCCAGATGGCAAAACAACTTTAGCAGGTTATCTTTAATAACATCTTTCCTAAAACGAGGAAACAGTGAAGCAGTTTGAGCTCCTGTGTGATAAACTTTCCTTTACCGTAGGAGAAACCAGACTGCATGATTCTGTGTGTGTGCTAGGATTCAAGAAGCTGAGGAAACCCACAAAAAACTGAGGTAAACACAAAGATCTGAGTTTCGATAATTAAGCATGAAATTTTAATTATTGCAATGTTCCAGCAGTATTTTGCTGTAGCTGTGATGAACAGAGTTCATAGGCAGGCCAAGGTTTACAGAGGCAATATCTTTTATTAGACCAACTGGTATGGCTGGAAAAAATAGACAAGCTCTTGGGCACTCGAGCTTGTCTAAGTTTTCAAACTCTATCAGTTGCTCTAATAAAAGATATTACCTCTACCTTCAGGCTTTGCCCTGATTTATTTATGAAAATCTTTCTTTTGATGTCCACACAGCATAAAACCCAAAAATCTGATGCTGCAGTTTTGTATTACATGAACTCAAAGGCACTCTTGGAGCTTAGCAGGCTCCACTGGCACTCTGACAATAGCTTGCTGCTCTGAAATAAAACAGTAACCACTGACAAAAGATATTGTGATGGATGTTCCCCACCCAAAAGTATTACTCACCAAAAAAAGTCTCATGGACTTCAATGAAATTGTTCTGATGCTTCAAAGGTGTAAAAATCAGCCTACCTGCATGGGTAAGAGATATGGAACCTGATCCCTGACCACAAATCCATTCTCCCAAAGAGAGGGAGAAAAATAAGAAGGGCTGAATCACTCCAAACACTTGTAAGCCCCTGGAATAAACATCTAAGAGGGCGGGCAGCTAGCCAGGCAAGATTCTAAACTCCGAGCAACTGAAATACGATGCATCTTTCTTTAGTTACAAATCTATTTTTGAAATCAATAACCTGTAAATAGCTTCACGTAAAAATAGAAAACTTTACATAGATAAAGCATGTCAGAACACCTCCCCATAACTCATTGTAAATATGCTCCTTGCCAGTGCAGCTTTAATTAAGCATCTGATAGCATTTATGGCCCAGGGTTCATTTTGAAAAAGCATTTAAAATCTCAGTTTCAAAGCTTTGATACAGAGCTAGGATCCAGCACATATGCTTTGATCCAAAAGAACATGAGATTTTTAGTACATATTTTGAAATAGGTCCATTTGCTTCTTTTGTCAGGTTTTGGCTGGTTTCAAGTATTATCCATAGTGGGGTTTTTCAAGTACTCATAACACGTGAAGAAGCATTCCCCTTCGAGTTTTACTATTCTTTTCATATCTTTTTTGGGCAACAAATAGTTAGAAATTCCTGCACCTGCTGTGTTCAGGTTAAATGCACGGCTTGCATTTTTTGTCCTGAGTTTAACACTTTGATGATGCAATGCCACATCAGAGGCACACACCAAAATGTAGAGATGAACAAAAGAGCAATGACAACCCTACTTTTTCCAGGATATTCTTAGAGACCTTACATAGCAGAAAAAAAAGCATCACTAACCATCCCAAGGTTGTAGTGTACTCCCACTGATTTGCCATGCACTACATCTGCCTCTTCTAACACGTTCTGCTTCAAGAATCCTTAATACCTTGTGACTATGACCCACACGTGTACGTGCACCGTGGAAAGTAGAGAAAAATCATCACACCTAACGTTAGCTACTTAAAAGCTCTGGCTGTAGTCAGAGGTTATGGACGTACAGACAAGTCTCGTGGTGCCCTCGCCAACCTTGAGCAGTTCCTGGCTCCCCACTGCAATGCTGCTCCGTTTCGGGTGGCTTTGGGGGGTCTCAGCAAGGGAGGAATGAACCATGCCACAATCCTGAAGAACGTAAGAAGGAAAGGGAGCAGGACTGGGGTTGGTTTGTTCAAAACCCGGATCAAATTTGTGGTCCGGGTCATGGCATGCCTCACAACCAGGGAGGGGAAAAGCAGCCTTTTTCTGCAGCCGAGATGCCTGTCCATCTCAGGGTGCTTAAGAAAAGTGACTCACTTTCCAAGAGCATATCTCTCTCTCCACCAAGGGCAGGAGTAGTTTGCACCTAGTCTAGGCTAGACACTTGGGACAGCTAGCATCAGAGGAGGTGAAACCCACACAGGTTAGCATCGTACCCTCTGATCCCCTGACATCCTGGGATGGATGTGGCTAGGACTGTGCCATCTCCTCGACAGCATCTCCTACTGCCACTGCGATCAGGGACTGGGCAGGCTCTGGCCACCCCGAGCATGGTAGTTCCTATGCCAGTGATCCCGAAGCACTTCACAAACTCTCGTTCACATTTAGGGGCAGCAAAAGGTGCTGTCCTCGTTTCGTCATCTAAGAATAGAGGGGCACAGAGAAGATAAGAACACAAAGCAAGCGGGAATCAAATGCAGAAGTCCTAATTCCTCAGTCAGTGTTAATAACCAGTCGGAGTTCCTATCCCTGTCAGGATGAATCACAGATACACTGCATCTTTCTTGCACAGTATACTTTAACACAAATTCAAATTTCAATACTTAGCATCAACTGGCAGACACTAAGAGGTCAGTTAAAAAGTATATTAAATATAATTTTATGCTTAACACTGCCAGCTTCATAAACAGATGCATGCCTTGATATATGTGCCCTGTTTGAAACTGCACCGTAGGAATAATACCTAGACTGATACACCCTTAGCAAGCTCAAATCTTTACACGTTCCTAAACACACCTTGCTTCTGCTCCTTATTCAAACCCTGCACTAACCCTTGGCTCTCCCATGTTACAGTTTACTTTGCTGCATAACCATTCCAGTCTCCCCTTTCACAGCACCATTCCCGTCTCCCCTTCCACACCACCACTCAGGCACCGTGCTTGCTCTCACCCACCATGCCCACACTGCACCTCTCTGCAAGGGCAATGGATCAGTTCACAGGTACATACCAATACTACTCGTACCCTGATGTGCTGGCCCGTCGATGGCCACCTCCCTGGAATAGTCCTTTCTTTGCAGGTTCCCACCTCAGCTAAGGGGTGATGCAACTTGGCTAACTTCTGGGAGGGAAAACACTCCACAAACCTCAACTTTGTCTGTCACAAACTCACTGAAGGGATGCGGCAGACAAGAGACAAAGATGAGACACCTCAGGGCTGCTAGAAGGAAAGATGGCATAGACTTTCTAGAACTAAAAATGCGGATTAATGAGAAAAAAAAATCTGTTATGTGGCATTTCTAAACCAAGGAGAACTATTCATGTGAGCTAAACATTGAAATCTCTGCTCAGGCTCTGCTTGGAAAGAACAATGCAGAGAGAATGGATGGGGGACACCGCAGTCCACATTCTAATGTTCCTCATAACTCAGATCTACAGGTCCCAAATGTACTGAAGTCAGTATGATCACAGAATCCGGGAGTATCATCAAAACACAGTGGAAAACAGGGTAAACTATTCCTTTAGCTCCTACCAGTGAAATGTAAAAAAAGAAAAAAGTTTTGTGATTAACCAACTTGCAAGATATGGTGAAGCTCCCACTTTTGCAGAGCTAAGGACAATTAAAAGGAGATTTTTTTAAGTATGGTAGGAACAAGAGAAATCATAGCAAGGGAGCAGAGGCATTACTGAACAGAGATGAGGAATAATGCAGAAGAGGTAGAATTCTTCAAGAAATATGTCTAGTTTGTATTAAAATTAAGGATGACAGTGTGTTAATCCCATTCAATTTGCAACCGAAGAGAATGTTACAGAATAGACATTAGAGATGAACACGTTTAACCAGCCAGTCTGATAGTCTCCACAGGAATCCCAAAATATATTTTAGGCTATGTCAGCTTTACCCGATGGCAAACCTAGGAAATGTACTGAAAATGACAAACTAGATTCAACTAATGAAGAATAAGAAGACAAAAACATAACCAGTCTTGGCCAGTGTCAGTTACACTTGGTATCTAGGTCTACAAATTCTTGAAGACTGAGAACTACCCGTACT
Organism: Eurypyga helias; assembly: GCF_000690775.1. NCBI lineage: Eukaryota > Metazoa > Chordata > Aves > Eurypygiformes > Eurypygidae > Eurypyga > Eurypyga helias. Next base: position 46,537 of record NW_010229078.1, read on the forward strand.
TGTGCATGACACAAGCCCCAAAGCTTCTGACTCGCTCCAAGCTGCAGGGATTGCATGGATGCCAAAAGACGCTCCGATCTCACTCTGAACTGCAGCCTCACACACCAGCTCTATCTGTTAGACGCAGTTCCTCTCCCGCACAGCTCTGGGATGACAGTCCAAACCACTCTGTGTTTTACTGCCAACGCTTCTGTTTAATAGCCAATAGCAACTTGTTTCCAAAAGGTGTTTTCAATTACTGATGCTTTTGGAAAATTAGTATGTCCATGACTTGAGATCTCTGGCAACACTGGAAAACCCAGTTTCCAAATACAGTGAAGCAGTGAAGATTATAAATGACTTAAACCAGAAAACTGACCTTTTTTTTTTTTTCCTCCTTATGTCTAAAGTGAAGTTATTCACTTGAAGAACTTTCACTTCTGGGTGGCCGTCTGACAGCAAGGCTTCAGGTTCACGAAAGCAGGAAGGAAAAATACACTCTTCCTAATAGAGTATTAAATTACTTCCAAGAGACACTTCAAAATGTACTCTCAGCTCACAATAATTAACACTTGAGGTTGGCTTTAAGCAGGATAATTCTGTATGCCCGTTACAGGGTATTGAAGAGGTAGAGATCTGCTGTCAAGAACATGTTAAGGTTAACCACAAACACACACCCCGAGCTCACAGGTCATCCCACTTGCAGTATACCAAGACCCACTGGATTCCATTAGATTGATAACACTCTCCCTGCTCCACAGACTGCATTAACACTCCCACCTCCAAGCTTGCAATCCCTGATGCGGGCTTTGAGTCCTCCCGTAGCTGTTTCTCTTGGGTATCACCGCAGCGCTGACATCGATGATGCTGCTTTTACCAAGAGCGTGCTTTTAGTGAAATTGGTAAAGCACCCCAGTCATACATTCATTTGACAATGTCTGACTGATAGAGGATGGTAACTCATGGGTTATTTCTGGGTGGGTAAGGTATAAGAAGGGAGAATGCTACTCATGTGGTTTATTATAGGATTTGATTTTATTTCAGGCCGAATTTTCTCTCTGCCATAAAGCTAGATGCTACAGTAATGGCTATATATCAAATACGTTGTAAAATGTATTTAACAAACCCTTGCTTATTTTACATGGATTTTTTTATCAGACTATTTCTACTGACAATCATATCCACAGAGTGCCTAGAAATCCAGTAATGATCCAGGACCCAAATGCATTAGATATACACTAAAAACCACAGATATGAATTTGGAGTTTCTTCGGGTGACCATCCATTTCCATCCATTCTATTCATTCAGGAACTCCAAGGAGCACTAGTTATTTAAAATATTTTTAGCATTATTTAACTATCAGCAATTTTATGCATAGTTAGAAAGGAATTTGCAAAACTATGAAATCTGCAGTGCAGCTTTTTGAGGAGCAAACCTCAAACCTGACCCCAAGTAGCAGGAGACCACCCATTCTCCTCATTTATCTGTAACCGAATTTACTGCTTTGAAACTGGAACCACAAATTCTCCAGTTGGCTAATTAGCATATTTTCTACCTTCCATATAGCTTGCGCTTCTCAGTATTTCCGGCAGAATTACCATTTTAGTTAAGTCTTTTCCAACATACTGTTTCTTACACAAACGGTTTGTTAGAGGCAATGTTAGTTCTCCACTTCTCTGAGTCTCGTGTGCCCTGTATCGTCCCAACGCTAGGAAAAACAGGAGGAGAACCATACTTAGGGAATGTGAGACTTGATCCAGAAGAGCAAGAGAAGAATCAGTGAACATGAGCTCTCAAAGAAATGCTGCGACTGCAGGTCAAATATGATCCTTGGATGTACCAAGGCTACCAAGCAGGACTCCATGTGCCTATCCGTCACTGCTGGAAACTGTCTTCAACCAGCTGTCCCCATTCAAGAGCGGTACTGATTATATTGAGGCAGGAATAAAGCTGTGAAGGAGAGCAAGGCTGAAGTGGAAGGCTGCCCATTTACAGAGCACGGCTCTGCAGGTGATTTGAAAACATCCCAGAAACCTTTACGCAGAGGAGAGCAGCCTGACTGTAGAGGGCTCCCAGACTAGCAATGACAGAACAAGAGCCCATGGCTGGAAATTAAATAAATCCACACAAAAATATTAACAGGGAGGACAGTTAATTATGAATCAACAGATTTCTGAAGCAGTTTTTCCAGAGGGCTCACAATGAAGGGGAGGAGGGTGACGTTTGAGCCTTCTTTTTCACGGAGTCAAGAATTAACGCAGAGAAGTCCAACAGCCTGAGCCACACATCGGGTCAGCCAAACTGAGTATCACGCCTTGGGAGACTCTTCCTCACCTTATAAATCAAAGTATCACTGACTAAGAGGCTGAGACAGAAGTGATATTGGAAAGAAACCCCCAGAGAGAGGTTTCACCTGGAGAGAAGATGAATGGACAGACAACACCAGCATCACCTGTGCACCCCAACAGCCCTGGGAAACTCGCTTCCTTGGGAAAAGGTCTTCAGCAGCCTGCAGCAACCTCTGCTGCGGAGGTTCCCAAACTGCTGTCCAACTGAGCGCCTGCCAATAGCAAGCACGGACCTGGCTCTGGTGATGTTGTTCTCATTGCTTTTTGTTTCCAGCTGTTAAATTCCAGTCAGAAACCCGTAAGATAATTCAAATATTTCACTCACATATTTTTCCCGTAATCAAGTGCTCTGGTTGCACAAGGTCTTGAAAGATTAAAAAATAGAGATTAATTTGATCCCTCTGCTGTAACACAGCCTACCCTAAAGAAAATACTTGAGATTTCCTATATATTTACTGTAGCTGAAAACCAGGAGGCAAGCTTTGATGCAAATGCTCACCACAACAGGAATCCAGTGTCTGACTGATAGCTGCAGATACCAATATCTTTGCTAAAAAGACAAAGCATGACAGTGTGATAGCATGAAAGGCAGAAATGTCAATGGAAGTGAACACACTGAATTCTGCAAATCAAAAAGAAAAGTCAAGATAAACTTTTCTATTCCAACTCTGTTCTTTTACATCAGAACAATCAAAAGCATGTTTAGCAACAAATAAATCTGCCGGCAAGAGCTGACAAGTATAGCCCCTGGCTACTCAGCTGCCAGAGCGTTGCTCCCTTCTCAAAGGAAACCGCGGTTTCTTCCTCCTCTTCAGCTTGTTACCTCTAAGCAACGCTCTTGGTGTTCAAACCCGCACACAGCTCTATTCCCAACTCAGGATAGCTGAACGCCTGTGTGTGAGCTACAGTTCCCAAAGAGAGAGAACAAGACGAGACGTGCCATCCCTCGGGAGCGAAATGGAAAGCCATCCTTCCAAACCGAGGAACAACTGCCACTCTAACCTGCTATTAAGGATTATACAACAGTAGCTCTTTTGGCAGCAGACCACGGTGTTTCAAAACAATGACGCTTTTCATTAGACTCCACAGTGTCTCAGCAAGGAAATACAGACTTAATGGGCCTTTCCAGAAGTGCAGTGGCAACCGACAAAGTATTTTGGATGCACAACTCTGATCAGTAGCGCAGACATTCTGAAAGCATGCAATAGGGTCAGCTTGGATAACACAAACAGCCCAAAGTTCTCTTTATCTTCTAAGCACTGAAGGGGAGGGAGGACATTTTTATTGGCTTTCCTTACTGACTGTGCTTACTGGTAAAAAACCCTCTTCTCTCTGAAGATCATGGTCTCTGCTTCATTAATATTTTAGGGAAAAAGCAAAGATACTGAAAGCTTATTCTGCCTTTTTTCCAATCTTTGAAAGTAAAAGGAAGAATAAGGATGATTTTTTAACAACACTTGAATCCTCTCCCACGCTGGACAGTCCCTCTCTACATGTTTACGGGCTACATGAACAGATGTGACAGCAAAATCGGCATCTGAGCCATCTCCGCAGGCTGGAAACATGAGGTCACATCTCCCTCCAGCCTTGGCTGAAAGCAGTCCCTGCTCAGCCCAGGTGCAGATAGCCAGCTGGCTAGTCAGCCTGAGTCCCAGGGCTCTGGACACAACACTTGCCAAGGGACGTGCTGCTGAGTAAAGAAGGTGGCATACTTGAACCGGGGAACACTGGCTCCTCCTTCATAAAAGAAGTTACTGAAAATAAACACTGACATCAACAGCTGAAGGCCATCCGGTAATTCTGAGCTGCTCTGTCCCAACCAACAAGAACTTTTTATTTTTCCTGCTAAGAGTTTTCTTTCCTACCACCATTCCCTTCTCCTCCCACTTTCTTTAAGGAGAAAGCTTACCAAATGCTCGTACACTAACTTGGTCTCTCTTCCTTTTGAGACCTTACCCACCAGTAACAGGCAGACCGCTGACAGCTAAACCCATCTTGCCAAAAGAGAGAGGATGAGCTGAGGACTATGGAACTAACCCAGACAGAGGAGAGAAAGCCTTAGTACCCAGCAAGGCCACAGACTTCACATGCAAAACTTGGCCAGTTTTCAACTTGCTGTTTGTCCACAAAACACAAACAAGGTAAAATAACCATCCTCCTCAGCTATAAAGGGCACTGTGAAGACAAATACAGAAATGATTTAGTGAAGAGTTAGCCTAACATACAGGGCTCCAGAGGCATACTAGACTACTACAGATTTCACAGGCTTCCTACTTTTGTCCTTAATAAGTTACCCACGTCTCTTCCAAGAAGCCTTCCTGAGGCTGATCTAGCCTTCCAGGTGAGAATGCTAAGAGTCTTCTGCATCCCAGCTCAGCTCATTAAATTCACTGCGGGGCTGGCTCTAACAGTCTCCTGTGTGGCTCACAGAAGTCCATCTCCCTCCTCCGCTCTGTTCCTCCCACTCCAGTACCCACAGGTACCCCTCACCTGAGCCACACAGAAATCCTTTTTCTCCCCAAACCAAAGGCTGGACATGTACTTACCACTCATTGTGGAGACCAGAGAGGTCTGTACGCAAAACCTTTCCCGCACTCTGTTCTTCGCAAGGAGTCCCACACGGCAGCTCCTCGCTGATGAGAAGCCAGCTACACAGACCTACCCACCCAGCAAGCACAAAGATGAAAAGCCAGGCAACGTGAAGCCCACAGGTGTTCTGAAGTGCGCTTACGGTGTGAAGTTTCCCTCTGCATACAGAGCACAATTCATTTCTTTTCTCACCTGCTTTTTTAACAGAGGCAAACACAGCAATTATAGTCTGCCTGACTACAGAAGAAATTACAGGTCTGGCCTTAGGGCACAACAGTGTCCTCACCTAGGTGCTATCAGCCCCCAAAATCTCATTTAATCTTGACAGATGTATAGTACCGAGGCACTGCTGCAGGAAGCTCTTCAAATAAATTAATTTTATGAATACTTTCTCTGCAGTGATCCCATGCTCTTCCACAAGACTGCTAATTCATTCGTACAGCATTTCTTAGGCAACCTACGTAACTGAATTTGTCAGTAAAATAACTGAACATCTATGATGACTTTGAGCTTTTGCGAAGTCTCTGGCCTCTCTTTGATAACCTAACTGTCTCAGCTTTATCAGGTGATACCAAAGCCTACATTATACTGTTTTCCAACTGTAGCGACTTTCTTTCTTTGGAAACTTCTTACTACCCTGTCCAAGCCAAACACAAACCACCAAGTTCATTTGAGGAAAACGAAGTCATCTTTCCATGGCTCCTTCGGCACAGTTTTTTAACAGGTTAAATCAATCCTGCTGACATAGGAGACTGTTCCCTGGCAGGAGCTGAGGAGGACATACATAGTGCTCTCTCTGTACTTGTCTCAGCATAGATGGGGCTCGGAGGGAAGACGGATGAAGTGACAGACCTACTCCATCAGCTGTGACCTGTCAGCCTGAAGGGTGAGAGAATACTAACAAATAGCTAAGACAGCATCGTCAGCAGGTCCCTGTTATCCCAAACCAGAGCTGAGAGTTCCCAACGCTGAACCTTCCCTCTGACCGGGACATTTCTCTTCAGGGAATTTCAAGCTTCTTCTCAGCGTAGACTTGAAGACTTGTTCAACAGCGCGGGCTTGTGCTCCCGCTGCGGATGAGCGAAGTGGTTCAATCCCCTGTGTTCTGAGATGCCCTTAAAAAATGTTTATCTCAAGCAGAGCAGTATGACAGCCCTAATTCACTCAGAAGGGCTTCTTTTTCAGCATGTTACCTGACCTACTGTAGCCACTAAGAAAAAGCTGACCTCAGCCAGCACAAAGCCTCCTGTGCAGCCACAGAAATGCCTCCTAATTGCTTTCAAAACAGCAATTGAAAAAAAATCCCAGTCTGGCTCCGAGCATCACAACACAGGAAGACAGTTCCCTACATGTCCTAACCTTTCCAGTATTTCTTCTTGACCCCACCAGCACACATTGATTTATGAGAACTGAAAGTGCTTTATATTACTGTCTTTGTTAATAGCTACTCACTAGATATTTCTGTGAAGAAAAATGAGTGGTAGATGAGTAAAACATTGTTAGTTTTTCATCATCCGTTCCCTCCTGATTGCTCAAGTCTAGCAAGCAGAATTTTTTGGCCTTGGTTCACAAAACTGGCACCGCAACATTGCAAGAGAAGTTAAAATACATGTAAAATGAGGTTGCGAACCTACCTAATCTATTATCACATGGAAAAAAATATTAAAAGGTTGGATTACAAATGTTTTTTTAACAAATTCTTAGAAAGGCCACTGTTTTGTGTCCCTGGACCAGAGTGACAAAAGTCCTCAAATTACTGAAGGCTACAGATGGATATTTCATTCCAGATCACAGCAAGTAAAGCTCTTTCCAATTTGTATAAAATTTGCTCATAAAATATCACACATCTGCTTACGATTCCAGCGCTGACATTTTTAAACATGCCCCCTCTCTATAAAATCAACCCATTTCACCACCACCGTAAGGAGGATCCTAATAAACACTAGAACATGTGTGAGACACGTTCTGCTCAGGATGTCTGCAGTCACCCAGCGGTTAAGGATACAGGCAAGCTAATGCCTTCTAGAGGCTAAATTCATATCATTAACTAAAAAGGACTTTGCAGAAGTTCATCTGGTATACTAGCCACTGCTTAGCAGCGACACTTTCGGGTAGGGCAGGCATTCTGAAGAATAGGGAAGGGGGGCGGGTTGTGTCTACTTACTTGAACCACTTACAGCTTTAGGCAGGAAACACTCATTTTCAGCATTTTTCCCTAGCAGGTCTATCCAGCCCTGTCAGCTGCAGCCCTGCTTTTGATTACAGGAGGAAGAAGTCTGCGACCACCTTGAGAGAGACCCTGTTCACATGTTTGTACTTCCCTTTAGGCAATGTTTTCTTTTCCTTTTTTTACCAAAGGAAAGCGATGTGGAAATGCAGCATCCCAAAACACTGAAAGACTCAAAACAGGCACTGCCTTGCTGACCTGCCCTTAAACACCACTGGTGCACCGAGTGATGCTTGCGACATGAAGCGGAAAATGAAATCTGACTCCTGCCTCAGTTTCCAGACAGCAGAACTAACAGATGATTTACCAGTCTGGCTTTCTTCTACGATAAATTCCTCTTTCCAGCTTCCCTCAGCCACTTGTATTCAGTGATGGGAAAGCTACAGGAACTGAACTGGAAGAGCAGTTTCCAGGGTCAGCCTCAAGCCAACTGGTGCTTAGAGCTCCTGCAATTTATGTTCAACTCATCAGTTTTTCTGTCGGGAATGAACTCCTCACGATCTAAAAGCACACACAGAGAAGAATATAAAAGTGGAATTGAACAAGCAATGAAAAAGAAACAACTATGCAGCTATTACGGGTATCTGTTCTTAAAAGGTCTCAGTGGACACTGAAGAGTATGTCAGAAAGGACATGACTGAACCAGGACACTTGGGACCAAATCTTGCAGCCCTTTCCTGGGACTTCAGAGGCCATATATGTCTCTGCAGAGCCTTGAAATGGAATTGCTTTGCAATATCCAAAAAGGTGACTTGAAAATATCAGAAAGAAACACTTGAAATACCTTTGCCAACATGTTCAGCTCTTCCTTTGTGCCGGAAAAAAGAGGTATCTCAGATGGAGATGGAGAAAGCAGAGGACACCAACTTCTGTATTTAACTGCAACTGGTTCTATTTATTGACTTCCAAAATTACCTAGGCAGTCTACCTTATACCAGCACTTACTCTTAGTTGTTATTGTTGGTAATTGCTGTGTAATAATTACAAAGCACTGGTACAAATCTCACTCAGCACCTCTTCAGGTTTCAGAGGGCAGAACATTCACATGCTCTTCTCTGACCCCATCTTCCTAATTATTCGGTGTGCATGCCTACATGCAATCCCCATCCCCAGCTGAATCAACCCAAACAGCTGAACTCAGCTGGTCTAGAGATTCTGGTATGCTTTATGCTAAACCATCAGTCTTCAATCTTTCACGTTTACCTTCCTTTCTAGGTTACTTCAGAAGCTGACTAGAAAGTTTCTCTTGTTATATGCCCCGGCCAGATGCACAACGTGATGCAAATGCCAAGAGGAGCACGGTCCAAGTAGTAAAGTATGAGTTAATTCCCACCCACAGCTACGATTCTCCAAAGGAGATAAGGAATACTGATTTCAGCAGTAAACACTGCCTGAGCAGCTAAGCGCTTCCTCCTGAAACCAGCACACAGCTGGGATGCAGCTGTGGCTACGGCAGAGCCCCTGCCAGGGGACAGGCAGCAGCTCCCACAAGGAAGGGGCAACCCACCCAGAAGGTCCCACAATCCAGACCTGGCCACCATAACTGCCAAAGTTGGAGCACCCCAGCTGGAAAGTATTCTGGGGAAGTGTACCTTCCTGGAGGGTTCAGAGAGATCTGCTTCCTGAAAATCTAGCAGGAAT
>NW_010229078.1:55352-59680 GCF_000690775.1 Eurypyga helias
CTTAGTGCTTTATGTCTCATGCCAATGTTAACAGGGAGAGCTACAAGGCCTGGGTCAAAGCCAGCTAATCCAAAGGCCTGTTCTTAAGTAAACAGTGGAAAACCACGCTACTTCAGAGCCTCTCGCAGAAACCCATACAGGAAATCTCTGTTTTACCCTTTCCTCTGAACCGACTGTGCCAAGCAAGCTTTAACGATAATCTTGCAGAAAGCATATATGCAAAATAGCAAGTCTTTGTTTGAAACAATCAGGAATGCAGCTGGGAGCTGTAAATACTCTATAAATAAATTAAGCTAAGTTTGGATCGCATAATGACTTCAAGAAACCTTTGTTTTTACATAAATCGCTTGTGGTGAAAAAAGATGGAATGGTAGTTCTGGAGACCGCAACTGTCTTCTTGCTTGCAGGGTGGGTACAACACAAGCAGCACCAGAGAACACTGCTCCCCCACATCTGTTTCTACTGACTGACTTCACTTCAGAGCCACCTTCAAATCTCTGACAATCACATCTCTTTGGGCCTGCCTTTCCTCATCCATCCACCTACAGCAGCTCTGGCCACACATTCTTTAATTTCAGAAGAGAAAGCAACAGGTTGCTCTCATCCCAGCAGCATTTCTATAGGTACCTCATTACCGTGACTCCTGCTCTCCGCATTTAATGAGCACCTTCGCAGGATTTAAAGCGGTTTTAGCTGGTATGGTACGCAGGGTAAGAACCCACTTGTTTTGTTGCTCACCTGTTAAGAGAAGGCAGCATGCAGATAATCACAGTAGGGTTTCCAACCTCCCTGCTTTAGTCAGAACTCTATGAAACTACCAAAAAAGGGCTGGCTGTGCTGGTAAATCCCGCAGCAGGTATTCATGCCCAGACAAGGATAAGCTAAGGTCACCAGCAAGCAACAAGTTTAGCCTCTACCATCCTGCACCGGACTTGAAAAAGTGATAAATAACTAAGAGGGTTGGCCCACAGCCAGTCACTACCTCTACATTTGGGGGGACCCAACTGCCTGGGGAAGTAAGAGCAAACCTGCTTTTCACCTCACAGTAAGGTGCACGCAGCCTTACACATTCAGGTGGTAGTTAAGATTCAACACAGACTGCTGTGGTTTTCTCAGGTTGAATTACTCAGACTCCCTTCTTGATCTCATGCAGTCATACAAAAACTGTATTTCTCCTAATATGGCTTCATACAGGCAGGACTCCCAAGCACCTTCTTAGCGCTGCAAACACACGCGTGAGACTTAGTGACTACGCTTACGTAGGCAGGTTTAGATTACCAGTTGCTGACAGTGGCTACCTTAAATACCTACGCAATTTTTTTCCAGATGTTGCTTAAGGTCTATTTACCGTACGTTAAGTTCTATTTATTGTACATGCAGGATTCTCTCCGTGGTTGCGCTAAGAAAGCAGACTCATGTTAGACATGGTGTCTATGCAGGGTACGCAGTCCAAGGTTTTAGGAACCATGCCAGTTAAGGAATCATCATGACTAAAAAGCAAAATACAGCTCATTGCTACAAGCATCATAACCATGACACATAATAATAATTTCTTTAGTAGCACAAAACAGACATTTTACAATAGGAAATATTTATATGAATGTGCACTTTGAAGATACTCAAAGAATATGATATGCTTCAGCACAGAATAGCCGGCTTCTGAAGACTCGGATCGTGGCCATTTCAATATAATTCCAAATTATATTTGTGCTGCTGACACTATAAATAAAATCTAAAATGTAGATGAAGTACAGACAACAAGTGAAAATTCCCCTGCGCTGACTTGGTAACATACCTCATCCCAAACACATCCCAAAGAGCGAGACAAGGCTTCCACTCCCAGGCACATTCTGTTCAGTTTCCTGTCCTATTATTCTCCCTGCTAAAAAAGCCACAGCTGCTTTCTATCAGCACACGCAGCGTTGGTGAGCCACCCCGAGGCAAGGACACGGCGCAGAGCAGGCACCGCGGACTCACCCCAAGGTACGTCTCTCTGCTGACCTACGGCGCTGTCCTCACTTTCCTCTGGGGCAGAGCCGAGGCGCCTTGCTCTCTCCATGAGTTTATGCTGGATGTCATACGAGCGCTGCTTATCCTGAGGCGATTAGTTACTGAGGTGTTCTTTTAAAGGAGCGAAGACAAGGCACAGCCCTGCCAAACAGAAGCCCAGTTCCTATGACAACTTTCCACTGCAGCCCGGCTGGAGAGCATTAACCCACCTTCCCCAGGCCAAGCAGCTTCCACGCCGTGGCGTTACTCCGGGTCATGACAGACCTCTAGGATTTTCACCAGTGGCCAAGCAACGGCAGGTGGCACGGTACCAAACCACCCCGATCCCACAGCTCCCCAAGTTCAAACTCCCACAAAAGAACGTCTTCGACGAGCGTATGACCCCGCTTTTGTCTCCCGGCCAAGATTTCCAGGGCAGAGCTGCGGTCAGCCCTTCTTCCCGCACCTCCGTGCGAGTCGGTATCTACAATTTCAGTAGGATTCAAAGGTTGCGGATCAGCTCAGGCTGTCCTGGAGCATGGCAGCCAGCCGGGGCCATCCCCAGATAAGAGCTCACGCTGCGAGCTAACCACCCATCTATCCGTTTTTGACTGAAGCATTATTTTATTAAGCTGAACTGCAAATAACAGGTATGATGTGAGCAAATAAACCTATCTGCTTTTTCAATAAGCATCAGTTAAACATCGTATTTTGATAGCGTGCTTCCCTTTTGCTTCACATGCAAAAATAATATACTTGTATATTTTTTAAGGAAATAAACCACTCCTTCCAATGTTTCCCCGAAGAGCACAGTACCACAGTGTCCACCAGTAAACACCACGCTAAGGTTTCCGGTTTTTCAAAAACAAACATTCCCCTGGAGGTTAAAAAAAAAAACACACTCTGGGATAAATATTTCCAATGCTTTTAGGAAGGGTCTATTACCTTTCAATTCAAGCTATATTGGGAATCAAATATGACCAAGAGTAACAATTCAAGGGGGTGTAAGTATTATTATTAAAAGTTGCCTACAAACTGGAAATTCGTCTGGGAAAATTTCAGCTGGCATCGGCTTTTTGCTAGCGTATATCCTAGAAACAGCATATAACGCTAATGCGAACATGCTAACAGGCTGCTAGTTTCAAACCTCAGCTGAAAGCGTTTCTCCCATTCTTACAGTTTTTCTCCCCATTTATCTCTGCAATTGTGCTTACTTCAATGGAGCATTTTTAATTTAATTCGGTGGTGCGTTCTGCCATACAATTTGTCTGAATGACACTATAGAGAGTAAAGTTGTATTGTGCTATATAATGAAGCTACGCCTATGCTTGAACAAACTCCAACTGCTGTTAATCAAACCAGCAAGTTCCTGAATGATCTTTTGGACTCCAGACTAACGGCAATAGATTATTTTACATAGCAGTTCCACTCTAAAACATGTTTAGGTTGACATGGGCTGACAAGGACGGTGACAGACTTCCAGAGCTAAGCTGATCGCTTTGCAAGTAAAACACCACAGTTTTTTCCTCGCTGCTAGAACTACAAATTCAGCATGTGATCAACAACGTACTTGTGTTTCTGGTTTTTCAGTAAAACCGCGTAGCGCCTGAAAGGACCCGCAAATCTTCATCTTTTTGATTTATTCACCAGCGACAAACAGGAACGCGGATCAATACAACAGATTTCAGCCATGACCCTAAACTGACGCAGAAGACCATTTGGATAGGTAAGAGGGAGCCGCTTCCAAATGACTACTTCGAAAGCATTTTGCAATCTTCGAGCTTCAAACTGTAAATCTCCCAGAGGTAACAAGAATTATCGTTTAAAACGTGATCGCGCCTTGGGAGGAATGTTCTCAAGACCAGGTCAAAGAGGATCCTTAGCATCCAGCTTGGCAGCCTTGAGAAACACCAGCAAGGGAACAAACTTGAGCATTTCATAATCTCAGTGATTCCAGGAATTTTTTTAAACCGTAGCACTGCCTCTGCCACAAGAAAACAGCGCTGCCCTTTTAAATCACCCAGTCTCTCAGAAACCAGCGCAGAGTCGCTCCCAACACCATTTGGCAACGTTATTTTTTGCACAAAAGCAATGATTAAAAAAAAAAAGAAGAAGAAGAAAGGTAAAATATTAGCAAATTATCAGCAAAGCAGCTTTGCGTTGGGGTCTGTTGATTTGTTTATTTGGTGCCTGGTTGGGTTCGCACAGCCGGATGGCCAAGAGCGACTCCAGACAAGCAGAGCGCTGACAATGAACCCTCGCCCCGCTACAAGGCTGTCCGGGAAGTGTTCTACCCACAGCCAGGATCAAGTTTTTCCTCCCCAATCGGGGTGGCGGCT
>NW_010229079.1:0-4352 GCF_000690775.1 Eurypyga helias
TTTATATTTAATTTATATTAAAATTGCAATTTAGCATGCTCTGAAAGAAAGTCTGGAAGGAATATGAAAGCAGAAGACTGAAGGGTCAGGATATACGGAGATGGTCCCTGTGATGAACAGGCAAAGGACTGTTATTGGTCTGAAATAACACTGAGATTAAACTCAGAAAACTGTAGCTCCCGTGTCCTGGAAAGTAGTTTTATGGAGAGTGGTATATTTTTCCATTCATCATCCCACCTCCGAGACTTTAGAAAAAAGAGTTTGGGGAACAGGAACGAACCTTCTGAACAATCAGAAAAGACTGACTGACATCGAACACCCTCCTTAGTTTTCAGCATGTCCTGATGTATTTCTAATTTACTTAAAAAGAGTTCCTGAAAATTTTTTTGGTTTGGTTTTCTCTCCTTTGTTTAACAGAATTTGTTAAATTGCCACCTTTTGGCATAATCTTTTTAAGATTAATTTTATGGGGAAACATACGTCAAAGCGTCTGTACTAGGCATCCTAACCCAAACTCAAGATATATAGGTGCTCAAGATATAACACTGTAAGATTAATATTTGGGTCTCATTTCCCCAAGTTATTGAGGTGTATATCAAAACCTGAGCATGCACGTGCTCTCTGTGAAATCAGCAAGACTGCATAAACTTAATTGTTTTGCTGAATCACCGGGTAAATTACTATTGGTAGGTAAAATAAAATATGTGATAGTCACCTCAAAATCTCAGGAAACAGCTTAGCAGTGCAGATAGATTAGGCTTTAATCATTTATTAGGTTGTAAAAATTAGTTCTAAAATAACATGGCTAAAATGGGCTTTATTGCTTATATCTAAAAGTTACAGAAATAATCCTGCAAGCTCTGCAGTGTTACATGTTCCTGCTAGACGCCAGTATAATATCCCTCAAAGTATGACCACAGACAGTGACCTCCCTCTGAGGTTTGAATTGATTATCTCGTATAAGCAAGATAAATAATCCTGTGCAGTATGAGATTTTTTTATTTTTGTTGCAGAATGCTTTGTTTGAATTATGACTGAAAGTGAGGTGACCTGCATAACTGCATTCTCTTTCAGAGTTTCACAAAAAAAAAATTACTTTTTAGCTCAATAACCACAGATCAAGGCAACATATGATAAAAGCAGAAGAACATGTACAGTGTGAAAAGCACTACCAAACAGGTCAGTGGTCAAACAGTTGATTTGATGCCCATCACACCCCACAACAGTGACTTAACCTTCTGATGTGTTTGTCCTGTTAGACACTTGGGTCAAGGAACCATACAGATTTGCTTAGGAAAGATTAGCATGTATGTAGGATTTAGACATGGTTGTCCTGGTTTTGGCTGGCACTGAGTACATTTTCCTCCTAGGAGGTGGTACAGCGCTGTGTTTTGGATTTAGCGTGAGAGTAACGTGGTAACATGCTGAGTTTTTGGCTGTTGCTGTGTGGTGCTTATATGAAAATAAGGACTTCCAACGCTCTGCCAATGAGGAGGTGCCCAAAAACCTGGGAGTGAGCATACCCAAGACAGCTGACCCAAACTGGCCAAAGGGATATTCCATACAGTATGACATCATGCTCAGTATACAAACCAGGGAGAGTGGACCAGGGCAGCAATTATTGTTTGGGGACTGGCTGGGTTTCAGTGAGCGGGTGGTGAGCAGTTGTACTGAATGTTTTTCCTGTGTTTTGTTTCTCTCTTTTTGCTGTTTTCCTTTTAATTATGTTTTATGATGTTTATTTTATTTTAGTTATCAAACTCTTCTTGTCTCAACCCGTGAGCTTTCTTACTTTTGCCCTTCCGATTCTCTCCACCACCCTAATGGGAGGGATGTGGTGAGCGAGCTGCTGTGTGATGCTTAGTTACTGACTGGAGGTAACTATGACAGTGGTATGTCTCAAACAGCAGAACCATATGCATTGCAATCATAACAGAATTCTTAAAGATGTCATTAGGTGACAGCCAAACCTGCTCTAATTTTTAGATTTAACCAAGTCTTTGCCTTTTTTCCAGTGGTCATTGGATCCTATAGGTGCGATGTCAACACTCAGTGCTTACACAACACAGCCTGCTTGATTTCTATATTAATAACATTCAGCCTTAAAGATTATCAGTAGTCCATTTATTCATATTTTCAAGTTAAAATAATTAATTTCTACTGTTTTCTGAGACACTAGCTCTTCACTCAGCATTTCTATATATGTAGTCTCAAAGCAGTATCGTATTTCAAAATTAAACCAGCATAGATGACTCACCGTAAGTGCAGGCATCCCAGTCTCTTTATGCAAAATGAATGGATCCACATATTTAAAGACCCACTATTTTAAAGGCAGCTTTATATAAAATCCTTTAGTATGATTAACAGTAGAAGCTCTGACCTGTTAGATAGTTTCTGTAGATTACAATTCAAGCTGTGTATTTAATATTTGAACTCTAAAAGTCAGAACAGAATTCTAATGAAAGCTTTTTCCCTGTGAAAGATTTTTACCATATTTCTATGGGTATTGCTGGAATTCCACCACTGCTATTTGTATTTTCTCTTACAGTCTCCTTCTAAAAGTGTATGCTCCCTGTTTTTCCTCCTTCTGTTACCATGTGGTAGGCAAAGATATTCCATGACTCAAACAGCACTAGCAACTGAATAAGCCATTGAGTGTACTGAGAAAAATGGAGATATGGTAACAGCCACATTTCACAGCAGTAGAAAAACTGCTTGTGTAGCATTCACTGGCATAGCTGAACATATGCTCTCCATGGTTCTTTAGTCATCTGCTTGGAGTGGGCAGCAGTGCTGAGGAAAAGACAATCTGTGTCTATTAATGAAAAAGTATCTCTATAAAGTAGAGTCGATTAGTATAAGGGTAAAATGCTCAGGGACTTAGAAACTGAGAAACATGAAAAAAATCATAATAACTATTGGAAAATTTTACCTGTTCTGCTTGAGCAGTCTAGATATTTATAGTATGTGAAACACAAATACAGCAAAGCTCGTAGAAATTTAATACAAAACAGAAGAAATTCTATTTCTTCTATAGAAGAAAGAGAAAATATTTTAAACTAAATATATTTGGAAAATTTAGCATGTGATAACTTTTTAAGTTCCCCTCAAATGTTGTAACACCTGCCTTTAAAGTATGCCTGCAGTTCAGTACAGAGATGCACAAACCAGCTTTAAAAGAGTGAGCATTGACAATGGAATAGGTCTAAAAGTGTAAGCTCATCAGCTAATCAACTCTCCTTTCTCACCTGAATACCTTGCCTCACATAGGGCTCCATGCTGCTGCTACTAGGTTGCTTCATATAAACAAGCTCAACTGTGCAGATAGCTCCACTTTCTCTGCACTTTTCTGTTGGCCGCAGGGCAGGCATATTCATATATAGATCTGAAACAGCAGGTGGCTGAGCAAATAAAAGTGGAGGTCCAATCAAGCGGTGTTACCATGTTCTTTCTTCTCTCACCAGAGAACATGCTGCTGGCTTTTTATCTGACAACAATAGTGACAACATAATCACACTGTAGATGGGACTAACACCTCCTTCTTTTAATAAGATTGTCCAACAGTGAAATCTATTTGAATTGCAGAAAAAAAAGGGTAGAAATTTTGCCAGCTGCACAAACCCACAGATTTTAAATTTTATATTTTTCTTGTGCCAGGAATCTGCCTTAGGCTGAATTATAGCAGATGGACAAAACAGCTCAGACTTTTTTTTTTTTTTTTTTTAAGGGTTAGACAAAACAAAGTATATTTCTCTTAGAATCCAGTTGTGGTAGTATTTTTGAGAACTTCCAGAATATCCAAGTTTTTAAGAAAAGATTTGCATTTGCTTAAGTGTCTTTTGGGCAGGAAATAAGCCTTGGTCTTTCTGCCTAATATATGTTCAAATATTTACAGTTTCAGTGTGAATGAAGGAATGGAACCCACTGAACCCACTATTGCCAGCAAATATTTATTAAATCCATTAGCAAAATATCTCTCCCCACTGACCAGCACCGGCATCAAGGTGGGCAGGAGTGTTGATCTGCCTTAGGATAGGAAGGCTCCTCAGAGGGATCTGGAGAGGATGGATTGATGGGCCAAAGCCAACTGTATGAGGTTCAACAAGGCAGAGTGACGGGTCCTGTTGCTGGGTCACAATAACCCCATGAACACTACTGGCTGGGGAACAAGTGGCTGGAAAGCTGCCTGGCGGAAAAGGACCTGGGGGTGTTGGAACCAGCAGCTGAATATGAGTTGGTGCTGTGCCCAGGTGGCCAAGAAAGCCAATGGCATTCTGGCCTGCATCAGGAAGAGTGTGGCCAGCAGGACTAGGGAAGGGATTGTACCCCTGTAGTTGGGCTCAAAGGAAGTT
>NW_010229079.1:4492-15355 GCF_000690775.1 Eurypyga helias
GGTTGAGTCACTATCCCTGGAGGTGTTTAGAAGATGTGTAAATGTGGTGCTTAGGGACATGGTTTAGTGGTGGACTTCTCAGTGCTAGGTTAAGGGTTGGACTTGGTGGTCTTAAAGATCCTTTCCAACCTAAATGATTCTATGATTCTAACTCTATCTAGGAGTCACCTCCCCTCTCTCAGCTGGAGAGGTTTGGTGATGGACTTCGATCTTTCAGAGTTACAAATGATCATAACTGTGAGGAAAAGAAAGGCAAAGTGTTTAACTGAAAAAACAAACCCAAAACCCAAGGAAAATGTAAAGAATAAATACTCTTACAATACAAATAGCATTGCTAATCATGAGTTTCAAAATTAAGGAGTGATGTCTCCCATCATACTGTTTTTGTTAGTGGGGTATTTGCCACAGTTTTCAAAGTACAAAGAAATACAGCGTACCTAAGTCCATCATTCTCAAACAGATCTTGACTGACAGATTTTAGTAGTAAATATATATGGTTTAGAGATACTCGCTGATGTCTACTTTGATCATAGGCAATTTTTGAAACATATACATATGAATAAACTAATGTCTACACTAAACACATTTCTCACAACACACAACATAGAAAGCCCAGACAAAACCTGCATTTTGTTTATAAATGATGGCATACCATATTTTAAAGAATTATAGACTGCTTACTGTGATTTCCAGAACCCAGAGTTCTTGCAAATTTCATGATGTCTAGGAAGCCTCTCAAGCAAACATAGGTAAGCATATCAGTGATCAATAAATTTTAAAATATTCTGTTAATCTTATAATACTTAGAAGAATTAAACTCTAAATATAAAATATAAATTACAACATGATTTTTACTTCAGTGTTTCAATGCATAGAATGGATCCATCTATGGAACCCATGTCTAATAATTTTTAGATTGAGAGAGACAGACATGGCTACCACTTCGGGGACTTTCTTCTTAATGTTAAATAGAAAGTGCTCAAATACAGCAGCACTAAATATAAGTAAAGAACGAAAAGAAAGGCTAGTGAATAGCCAATTGTCATGATTTAGGCCCAGCTGGGAACAAAAGCCCACATTGCTCCTCACTCACTACTCCCCCTGATGGAATGTTGAGGAGAAAATACATGGAAGATGAATGAAGATGTAGATTACAAATCTGTCCAGATTGCTGAAAATACAGAATCTAAGAATAAAATCTACCAAGACACTAATTTACAGAACGTTAACTAGGAAGACATTCTTCACATAATGACATTCAGAAAATGTACTACTGGATCACCTATAAAATAGGTGACAAATAGTGCTGGGATTCTAATTTGATTAGAAATATTCAGCTTCATTGGTTTTGTAATTATACTATGGTAAAAGCTTCGCTCTTTTGTGGACACAAAATGAGAACAACACAAGAACAATCTACTGTAGTCCCTGCCCAGAGAGGTTATACTTCTTAAAAGCAAGAAAAAAGGTGAGCCAAAAAAACCAAATCCAAGTTGAAGACATAACAGCTCATCGACAAATCATTCATAACCTTTGCAATTTGCCACATAGTGTATAAAGACAGTTATTCAAGCATTTCAGAAAAAAAGCAAATTTTAGATACAGAGCTCTCCAGACATTTTTTCTATTACTATCACCACCTAGTTTCAGGTTGTATTACAGTCTTCTACTTATCAGATTTGACTTTCCAGCTTGAAATACTATACTGTGAAATTCCATGTCTTTCTTACAAAAGGAATTGAGATAACACTGTATCATCTAAGATCCACATCATCTACCATCTGTAGATCATTAGTGTCAGAGAAGGCTGTTGTGCTTTTGAATGCTATTACAAACAAGCAAGATAGGAGAACTCTCTATTAATAAAGTACCAGATACCTATTTCCTATGTTTATCTGTGATTGCTGCACATGCTATGCATGTTCTCATATGCTTTGAAAGTCTTTGAGGATATTCTTCACTTTCAATTTATGCTTCTTCTATGTCAAGTAGCATCTTGTTGCAACCACTGGAAAGATAGAAGACATTGTCAATCTTTTATCCTTTTTCTAGAATCTTTTGTCCCCTGATACTTAACTTTACCTGATAGATATGATAAAGTTCTTTTCAGTCCCCAAGTGAGATCCACAATTTTTAGGTAAGGTTCATTCTTTAGGCAATTGTGCATTCCTTATTTTCCCCATTTCTCTCTGTTCCATCACCTTATTTTCAAATTGAGATTCATTGTTGAAGACCTGCACTCTCCTTTTCCTACAAAAAAAACCCCACCTCCCACCAAAAAAGAAAATTATATTACAGTGTCCTCTGAGTTTTGCTAAATTAAATACTGTAGAGAATTTTCACATGTAGTGGGGTTTTTTTGTGTGTGTGGTGTTTTTTTTTTTTTCTGTTTACCTTTGAGTCCAGCTCTTCCACCACTTACACAGAAGAACAAAGACACTTATACATGCACAATGATCTCCACTGTTCTGTGTGTCAAACAAACAGCTTTTCATATCTCCATGTACGCACAGGGACAAAGATGAATGGTTGTCTGGCAACTCCATCCATAAGTGTCTGTGTCTATCTAACGTCCTTGTAGTTTTTAGCAGTAATTTTTACTGGACTGAAAGTCATTTGGGACAATACAATCTTCTAAAAAAATATTCTTAAATAAAAGAATAATTATATGGAAAAGGCTATAGGAAATAAATATTGAAAGTGACTTGATTTACTAAAGCTTTATGTGTACTCACTTTACTGTTGAGGATACCTACCATGTATGTCCTTTCATAGAAGTTACAACTTTTATGCATTTTTCCACTTACTTTCCTTCTAAAATGACATGTCTTCATATCCTTTTCACTAGTTCAGCAGTACTTTGGTTACAAGTACATTGATAATTAATTGATAATAAGCCAGCATTAAACTTCAAATTCCTCTGAGCTGGCTTGGATGTTATATTGTTCGAGAGCCTTCTTACACTTCATGTTCCTAATGCTTTCAATGACACAGTCCTGGGGCAGTGACTAACTGGTATAATTCAGTTCATAAAGTTTGGGTTTTGTATCCAGTCTCACTTTTCCAGAAGACCTGAACTTGCTACAGAGACAGATGGTCCCTTGTCGGTCTGTGGAGTCTTGTGTGTAAGGTTCCCATAGGCATGGAATTCACATCCAATAGTTCATTTACAGGGCAATGCCAAGGCTGCCCGTGTTCCTTGTCCACAGCATTCACTGGCCATACAGCTATCTGTCACCAACTGCCATGGTCCCACTATTGTCAGAAAACAAATTCTTATCAGCCATTCAACCATCTAATTTTAGGGTGTATATCTAAGGTCATACATGTTTACTCCCAGCAGTGTCCAAGGGAAAGAACAGAGCAGCCACTTTTTATTTTCCATTCTTGCTGCTAATGATTCAGAATGCTACTTTATTCATATCTCTCTTTACTAAAAGGACACTAAGCCTGCAACAGGCATATCTCCATTACGGCAGTTACCAGTTCCCCATGTACTGGTATCACAACTGAAAAAGGGGAAAAAATCATCTTTAAGGTGAGACTTTGTTATAGTCATTAATTCATCTACTTTCCAAGTGGGAGGTCAGAGAATGGGAATCTGCTTTCAAACCTACACAACCAGTGTCTACAGTAGCAGTACTTACCTCCAAGTATGTATGGCAATTCAGGATGTTACATTTGTTCAGCTGTGCACGTTGTACTGCTCACTTCTGCCAGCTGTGATAGCTTATTCCCCTCCTCTGTAGCAGAGATGCCTTCATCTGGAAAAAAGTTGCTGGTGTGAACTGGGGAACAGAACATCTGACAGCAAAAACTGGGACAATCCTTCCGGAGCTGTGTGTTCAATGTCACCATTTAGACTGCATCTCTGAGGTAGTGCAATCCACACGGAATAGTGCTGTGTTCTTCTCATTACACAAGCTAGTAATTGAAATGCGCCTAGCACCAGCACAGCTAACTATGAGTAATCCAAAGTACCTCTGAAAAATGATTACATAAATAGGTATCTCAAAGACAGCAAGTGAAATACAGCTCTAGATTATTGCTGGGACCATCTCTGGACTCTGCTGGACTCCTTTTTAGTTGCTAGGAAAACTGAAGATTTAAAACAACATTGGAAACACGTATACATTCATATTATTTTCCCAAAAATACTCATCAAAAACACTTTTCCACATTCTGAATCTAAAAAAAAAAAAAATCTGGAAAGTTATAAAAAGCCATGTAGATTGAAAGAATTGTTCTGAAAGTCTTTAGGTTTTTGTTGGTGTTTTGTGGTGTGGGTTTTGGGGGTTTTTTGGTGTTTTGTTTGTTTGTTTGTTTGTTTATTTGGGTTTTGGATTTTGCTTTTCAGCAGATCTTCCTACAACCTAGAAATAACTGGAGCAGGCCTTCCTTTTTGTAAGCACTTTGCAACATTCAGCTTTCAAGATTTTAAGTTATTCCTTTAAGAAAGATTCCAAGAATCTTTTCAAAAGCAGTATATTTAATGAATATTACATTGAAGACAGATATTAGTTTTGCAACACATTGGTCTGTATAAGGAAGTGAACACAAGGCATACCTTGCTATTGCTTGCTGCTAGTGTCTGCACCCATTAAAGTAAGATGGTGAAGTGATGGATCTATATACTTAAACTAAGTCAATCAACACAGAAAAGTAGCTTGCAGTACTCAGATTATTAGAACATTACCTAATGAACTTAAAAGTAAACAAGAGGGCACTTTCCAGCTATCTCTACAAGTACTCTAGCCATTCTAATAACCTGAGCAAAGTTAGGATGAGAAGGTGAACATGAATGTTGATTTATGGAAAATCAGGACAATTGAAAGAAAATTCTTTAAAAGGTCATCTGTCACAATACATGCATCTGTCACAATACATGCATATCACAGCTGATATTTGACAGCATTAGTCATTCTGGTTTACCATGATATCCACACATTATTGAAATATGTAACTGTTAAAAAGAATTTCTTTACTTGCTTCTGAAACTTCCAGAGGGAAGAGATTTCAGATTAGAAGAACTTATTTTTGTGGAGTAATTATAAAATTATGTAGGAACACCATGTGCAACAGGAGGAGAAAGTTACCATTAATGAGAAGTTGTACTCGAGAGGAATTAAAGGTATTTGCATTTTTTAGACAAGTGGTATATTTTTCTGATATTACAGAGAAGGGATTCAAGAAGGCTGAATATACCGGCTACCCACCACAGTATTTAGTAGTCTGTATATTATCATGTCCCTTTTCAGAGCTGTATACAGAAATGTTCACAGAATTAGCCTTTGTATTAAACAGGTATCATGTTTTATACAGAAAGTATTCAGAAGTATCTACATCTTTGTTACGTCAAAGTGTATCTCTTCAAACCAATATAATAAGATAAATATTAAAGAAAGATCAAAGTTTATACAGAGTCTGTTTGCATTAGAACTAAATGAAAAAATAATTGTTTTTATCACAGCAAAAATTCAGAAGTGCATTTTCAGAGCTATTTAGCTGTTGTTCTGGTGTTAGTCAGGACAGAGTTAATTTTCTTCACAGTAGCTGGCATGAGGCTGTTTTGGATTTGCCCTGAGAAGAGTACTGGTAACACTGGTGTTTTTTAGTTGGTTCTGAGGAGTGTTTGCACGAAGTCAAGGACTTCTCCAGCTTCTGATACTGCTCCTGTGTTCCCAACTTTCTCATTACAACCAGCTGGGTGGGGGATGTATGGGACAGTTCAGACAGCTAACTGAAACTGACCAAAGGGGTATTTAATTCCACTGAATGTTATGCTCAGCATATAAACCAGAGGTGATTGGGGTGCCATAATTTTGGCCAGCTCATTTGTTATTTAGTTGGTGGGTTGGTTGGCTTTCTCGGTCATTCTTTCACTTGTGGGGCTTGCTCAAACTCTGGTGCAATCACTCTCATGATCTGGCTCTTGGGGTCTCTGGCTCTGACTGTTGCTACTTGAGGCCTGTCTGGGTGTCAGTTGGTGGGTATACTTAGTTTTGTATACTTGTATACTTAGTTTTGTTTTCCATTGTTTTCATTATGTTGTAGTATTGTTAGTATTATTAGTATTGTTAATATTATTAGTATTTTTATTTTATAATTTAGATTCAATTATTAGATTGTTCTTATCTCAATCCATGATCTTCCTTGTCTTTTCCTCCAATTCTCCTCCTCCACTGGAGGAGAGGGGGGTGAGCCAGCGGCTGTGTGATACTTAACTGCTGGTTGGGGCTAAACCACAACAGCTGCTGAGTTGAACATTTGCCAAAGAAAGTGATTTCTTAATTATTTCTGAAGGACTGCAAGTACCCAACAATACAGACAACAGCAAAGATTAATAAACAGCTACCTAGACAACTACAACTTAAAAAGAAAATAAAATTTGAATTTGTTTTCCAGCTTTTACTTTCCTTTTGTGGCAATGTTGTCCTGATAAAGATTGGATAAAGACTTGGCAGGGTATTAAACAAATAATAAAAACTGGCATGAAAAAATGTTCTTCAAAAAGATAAGCACTGCAAGCACACAAATACTCCACCAAATTTAGAAGTGTTTTGCATAAGTAAAAGACACTCCAGAGAGTTGGTTAAAAACAGTAGGAATTTTCTGTGCTTTAATTTCACCTTTGGACACAGGCAACAATAAAACCTTCCTGTTCCACCTTATTAGCGGTTGTTCTCAAACACCACACTCAACTGCTGTAGTAGGGTTTCCAGCGTTCAGCACCAGGGCAGAGCTGATGGCTGTGGTACGTAGTTTGTGCATAAACATGTATTTCTGTAGAGGAACTGAGTCAGCAACTTAGTAGATCTCAGTGCACTGTATATACATATATATATATATATAATTCTTGGTTACCAGAGTTTCATATGACCCTGTAGATTACCCACAGAAAGACTACGCTTCTGTTCACATGTACACAGTGTGTTCCTACCTGTACTCACAAGCGTGTCTTGCACCCTAGGTCATGTCTCAGAGCCATCTCGTATTCACATTCATGTTTACCCTGTTTTTTGTTCCACAGGACATATGCCAGTCCCTGGGGTTGCCTTTATATGATGCTTTTAACTCTGTGAGAGATGTGTTTCCCACAAAACACACCTCTGGAAAATATCAGTTCACTGTTTTTGGGAACAGGCAACAGGAAGAAGCTGCCTTTTCACACTTTGCAGCAAATTTAGGGGTCAATTACCTGGCACACTTCTCAGCAAATTTTGGATTTGAAATTCCTACAGGTTGAATACATCTGCTCTTACTGAACTTTCCAGAAATCACCAAGATCATACTTGCACCCATATTCACTGTGGATATTCAAACTGTACAAACGGGTAAAAATCACATAACTACATGGATGACTAGCACTGAACATCCACACCTCTAGATGCACTTGTTTTGTGACAGGTTTCTTAAAGGCATACTGATGATTGCAAAAGTAAGAGTCTTCCTTCTTCATAAACATTATGCAATATAAATATAAACTCTATTGGCAAAACTTTGTTGCCAGCAAGTATGTATGATTCAATGTTCACGGAAAGTATCGCAAGTAGGATGGGACCAAATCAAAATTATTTTATTGTGAACTTCAAATGACCAGACATAGAAAAGGGCATATAATATGAATTTGGATTAATCCTCAATTTAGCTTGCACAGCTAGTCCTATAATGGTGAATGTTATTTTCATTCCTTGCTAATCCTGCTTTAGCATTTGACTTGATGGTGATCTTCCGTTAAGAATTAATCTTAAAAAAAATCTCACAGGGCATGGAACGAAAACTTGAGAGACAGGAGGTTTGTTCTACAGTCAGGCACATCTTGCTCTGTCAGCTCACAGAAGTCCTGTTACTCCTCTGTGCCCCAGTTTCTCCACTGAACAAACTACATGTGCTTAAATACATAAGGTATTATTATTTTTTTTCATTTCTACAGCTGAGCTGTTCTGGATATGTTTAGGTTGTATTAGAATAAGAAAATATGAGAAAACAAGAGAACTGGGACTCTAACACAGGCATAAAAATGTACTATGTTTGGCAGAAGAGAAGGAAAATAATTTTGAGGTATACATTAGTATCACAGTTATCGAGTCATAAAAAACACTGGAATTAATGATGTTATAATAGTTTGATGGAGTCCAGTAAGTATTCAAAATAATTCAGTACCAACAAATAAAAGAGCCTACTAAATTTTTAGTAGTGATCCATTAACCTAGGACATAGCAGAGAAATAGAAAAGAAAAAGGATTTATTTTTCTTAGTCTGCTAACACATATTTCTTGGAAATTTCACTTATCATTTTCATTTTTTTCCAGCGTCTCTCTTGACAGAGTCACAAAATCAAAATCAGACTTGTCAGAAAACAAGCTAAAACAAGTTATACCTCTAGCTAAAGTGAGCCTGTGACCTTTCTACTATGTGTAGGTCTGGTGTGGTCTTCAGAACTACTCACACACACCACGCCCCCTTACTTCTCTTTCTGTGAAACCAAATGCTCTCATCTAAACTATTGTGTTAGCTTGGTGCCGAGGAGAGGTCAATTTCCTGGCTGAAAACAATGTACACTATTTTGTCCAGGAGAAGAATCCATTCTCCCATATAAAATCAACAGATTATGAAAATCCTTTCTCATCCCTAAAATTTTGGGATTACTATTAAAAACTGCAAGATGTTGAGATGCTAAGGCTATTTAGGCCATGCAAATATTTAAGATGAATAATACTTGAACACGCACGTGAAACTATACATTTTTTACTGCACATAATAAAAATTATAAAAAAATTAATCACTGGAAGCCCAAAATATCAAAGTAGCAGTTTTACAAAGAGATTTGTACCTGTGTAGTTAATACATATGCTGTCTTTAAGAAGCATGCAGATAATGTATCACACATATTTTAGCTTATTTTCTCTCATTAACAATTTCTCTTAAATCATATGTCATTTTGATGTAATAAATCACTTTGAAATCTGTATAATGCCCCTAAAGGTAATAGAGTATTTCCAGATTCTTGTGCTGTGAAAAGTGGGGGAAGTTAGGCAGGTGTAGTCATTCTTGTAGGTCTGTGGTCCGTACTAAGTAAGCATGAACACTGACAAAATGAGACAATAAATACAAGCAAAAGACGTTTCATAAAATAAGAAATTGGATGTTCTTGCTGTGCACAATTTTCATCATCCAGAAATGAAAGACCATCACCATTAATACAATGTCACCGCTTCTTCAATTAAAAGAACTTACATCAGAATCTGCTTAGTGCAGCTGTAAATGCCTCCATTTCGCTGTTCTGATTTACTCCATTACAAGCCTATTTTCTCCTGTACGTGATTAGTTGTTGTTTCGCTTGTGCTGGGAGAGCCCATTCAGGTCAAGGCCTGCATGCAAAAGTCCTCTGAAATAAGGAGTAAAAAGGTAGAAAAATTGCCTGCTCTCAGAGAGGAAAGTTAAGGTTGCAACATATGCATGACTGAAGTGTCAGTTCCAGTGACACTGATGTGGTAAACGGTGTGAGCATGTCAACAGTCCACCACGACCTAGCCTTTTCATGCCTTGCCTTTATGAGTTTCTGTCAAATATATGTGAGCTAATTCTTTCACAAAGCTGCAAAACAATAATAATTCCTTACTTTTTAATTATCATTTGGTGACAGACATTGGATGAGGGAAGGAGGCGGACATCATCTGGGGATAAACCCGTAAGAGGGTTTTGTCTGTCAGCAGCTGTGCATGAGCCATCAGCAGCTGTGCACACACTCTTCACTGTTTTAGGATAAAATCACACAGAAAAGTATCACTCCAGATGGGGAAGGCTTATGTATGTCAGCCCTCAACCAATCACACTGCAAGCATATTCCTTCCTATGCTGGTCACTGCCCAGCCTCCAGCAATCCATCCCGGTGCATCTACACTTGCCATCTTCTTCTACATTAACCTCACGTTAACGTTAGCATCTTCCGCACTTAACAACATATTAACATCATCTGAACCTTGTGTGTTTGACTGCAGCAGGCATAAACATTCTGTCAAAGCTGGAATTGCTGAGAAAAGCCCTCAGATCCAATTTTGAAACACAGCTCCCCAATGCACCTGATCTGCAATGTGCAAATTATGCTGTGCAGATTTGCACATTTGTTTCTCTATCAAGTTCGTTTTAAGCATCTGTTTCGTAGAGGACGAAGTGGATAACCATGAATACCATTGAAAATTACTGGAGCCAAGCTTGAGAGATTTTACTAATTCTTTCTTACCGTATTTTTGATGTGCAAAATGAAAAGTGTGTTGAGAAAGCATGAAAAGCAAACCTATGTCAAGCCAAAAGGAGTCCCAGGACCTATGCATATATGCTGTAACATTGGCCTTTATGCTTTTGCGAGTATGCATAACACTACAGCTTCTCTGCAGATACTGATTCTCCCTCATTCTGCTACTTGAAAAACTCACCCCCTTTAGGGGTAAATACCAGCACCTTTCAGTTTTCAGAGCAGAGACCAAGTCCCTCCTCCTTGCTCACGGCTTGTCAACAGCCGCTTACCAGTGGCAGAACTGCCCTCTCAGATCCTACTTCACAATTCCCCAAATAATATACATAATCATTAGGATAATGTGTGTAGAGATACAAGGCAGCACATATCCTATTTCCTTTGAGTGTACTTTGAGTATCTGGGAGCTAGAAATACCTCCTGCTTTCTTCCTTTCTGCCCAACAGCCTTTTCTCTGTCTCCTGGAGGCATCTTAACTGACGTACATCAGTGTCAGATGGAGTGAGCCGAGCGTGGACTCCAGATCCCTGTTTACACACAGACAATCCCAAAATCACCTCTTGGCATATGTGAAAAGCTCGTCTTTGCACTTGGGTACACCTGCCATT
>NW_010229080.1:0-3212 GCF_000690775.1 Eurypyga helias
CCATAGGGCTGCTGTTACGAGGGCTATAGGGGTGCCATCTATAGGGGACTGCAGATGTGGTATCATCTGCGGTGCTGCAGCTCCTGTTGAGCAGAGCCCGACGTCCTGGTGTTCCTATAGTAGAGGGGTTTGCGCTGAATAACCCTGCTGTGCCCTGTGGTCGAGGCTGGCAGGTCGCGTGAGGTGCAACGTGACACTTTTCGGTGCTGATGTGCCCCGGAGTCAGTGCAGGTGGGCCCCACGTTTGCCAGCGCCCCCCAGACCCACAGCACTGAGGGGGTGGCAGCAATCGCGGGACTCTGGGCGCTGCTGTTTCACTTCTCTCCATCTCCCTGGGGATGCTGGGGAGGGGCAGCTCTTCAGCGCAGGGTGCTGTCGCAGCTGTATACAAAAACCCGCAGCTCTGCTCAAAGAGTTGGTTAGCGGCTGGTGAGTGTGTGTGCCTGCCTTCCTCTGCAGCTCCTGTGCACGGATGTTGATCCGTGCTGCATCCGCCCGGAGCCGGTGGCAGATTCCCTGCTCTGCTGGCCCCCGAAATGAGGAGTTACCCTGTCTGACTCCAGCTGAACGGGATCCCACCCCCTTCAGTAAGACTGGCTCGGGCTGACCGAGCGGGCAGAGATTTCCTTCCCAACCTCCCCGACCCCCTCCCCAGCATGAGATGTGTTAATTGTGGCAGGAATTAAGGATTAAACAGCCATGGCTTCAGGTTACTGTGGGGAACTGAAACCAGGAT
The DNA here is from genome assembly GCF_000690775.1 of Eurypyga helias. NCBI lineage: Eukaryota > Metazoa > Chordata > Aves > Eurypygiformes > Eurypygidae > Eurypyga > Eurypyga helias. The sequence goes on from NW_010229080.1 coordinate 737, forward strand.
TACGAAGGAAACTGGGCCATGCCCTCACAATGCTATTACCCCAGTTCTTGAATCTAAAAAAACCTGACAAACTCATCCTCGGTGACCAATAAAAACTCGTCCAAACTGTGCTGATGGAGGCCCGAGGACGAGCATCCTCCTCGCGCAGCCACAGCGCAGCACCTTTCCACACCGAGGGCGGGAGTGAAATTCAGCCCCGATTTACACCCTCTGCAGCCCTCGTGAGCGCCCAAGCTCCAGCATCGGCTGCGCATCAGGCCACAACCTCCTCTCCATCCCCTGCGGGCAGGAACTCGGCTGGATCCCGCTCCTGGGGGGTCAGCGCCCGCTACAGCTCCCCCCGGCACCGACGGGTGGGCTCAGCGTCCTTCTCCTCCTCCAAGTCCCGGGGGCTGCTCAGACGGGCTAACCCTTCATGGTGCAGCGAAACCCCGTACCTGACCCCAGCGTACAGCGCCACGGGGATGAACGGGAAGGAAGAGGAATTCTGTGTTTGAAATTTATGACACGGTAGCACATACTTAATAACCAATTAAAGCCAGGATTTATTGGGAGCTAAATTACGTTTGTATTATAAATAGAACTAGAATATACTGTTACAGAACAAAAGCAAAACATCTTAGCATTTAATACTGTAAAAGACAAAGTAATGTAATGGACCCTAAATGTTAATGGGTGTAAAGATTTACACTTTAATTGCATTTTTAAGTCATCTTATTTTACAGTGCTCTTTTTCCTGTGTGCATAGAAATCAACAACGTGCTGCAACATTATACTTAGCAGTGGCAAGACCGACTTGAGGAAACCTGCTATTATAGGCAAGATCAGTTTATTACTTATAAATCCTTGCAGCCCTTTTAATTGAAATGAGCAGTGGACTCTCACTGACCTTGGCTGGAGGCGTGCGAGACCTTCACAGCAAATTAGGCCGGTGAAAAGCGTGCGAAGCCAAGGAGGGAGGGAGTGGCAACATGACAATTCCTACGTGCGAGGCCAACAAACAAACTGTGTGAGGTTTGGGGATTTGCTTTATGGCAAGGAAAACAACCCCACCCCAGCGAATGACGAAACAGAAACCTACATGCGACTAAATTATCAAATAATATTAAAGCATTATCAGCTCTAATCCAACTCTGGGACGATCCCTGCGGTTGGCATTTTAGGACCGGATTTCAGAGCACATGGAAACGTTAGAAACTTCCCAGAAACCGATTCCCCTGCTCATAAAAATTTCTCTTCCAGTTTGCGTTACCGCTTCAAGATTCATCAGCTGAGTTACAGTTACAGATGAATCTAACTCATATTACGTTTGAAAAAATAAATGTGCACTGAAAGTAATTAAAGCATGTTGCTTCATGAATAATACACCATTTTACTACTATTTGCAGAGTATAATGAGACAAGCTACTAAATTGACAATGAATGCTCTATTATGTGATTGCCAACTGTTTTATAAGATATTGAACAGATTCATTTATTCTATCATCATGTGCATTATCAAGCTATTGCTTTTTAATAAATTAATTTCTCCTACGTCTCCAGAGCCTCACTCTGGAATCTGGCTGAAGGCATAAATGAAATTAATTTTGTGGTCGGAGTTTAACTACCAGTGCCGGGCGACTTGCAAAATCCGGCGTCTCAGTCAGCCGCCGCCGCAGGGGGTCTCGGCCGCAGCGGCGCTGGACGCGGCGAGGGGCTTACCTGTGACGGCAAGGGATGCCTTTTAACAGCCAGCTGACAGAGAGAGTCGCCCCGGTCGTGTTTATCGGGGTGCCAGTTAAGCCCCTTCACCCCCACCCACGAACGTGCCGTAAACTGACCCCTGACCTGTTCAGCACCGAAACCCGGCGCCAGGCGGTGTGACTCCCCGCTTGGGCGACAGCGTCATTGGGAACGTAACGTGATCGCGGGGACGAACGGCCGCTCCCGGCTGTGCTGGGGGAGAGGGAGGTCCCAGAGCCCTCGGCTGGGCTGGAACAACACCCAGCGTCCGCGCAGCGACTCCGCTCGACGGTAAACACCTCCTCGTGCGGCTGCCGACAGCCCTCGCCGCCTTCACCTCACCTTGCTGCAGCGTTGCTATTCCTGAAGGGAGCCTTCCTCCGTGTTTTTAACAGTAAGTCTGACAGGTGTCACAGTAAAACCAGGGCTTAATTCTAACGCAACTACTCCCACCCGCCTTTTCCCTTTCCATTTCTGTGCCTCTGCAACGCATGAATTTCTCCTGCTCGTAAAGAGGAAAGGAACAGCTTTGCTGGAAGGAAAATACTCCTGGTTTGTTTGTAGTGCAGGTACACTGGAGATGGTCTCAGCCCCGGCTCCCTTTCTCCTCCAGCCACGCCTCCGTGGCTCCTCCGTGGGCCGCGCAGCCCGTGGTGCGCTGCCGTGTCCCCCGGAGACCAGCCCCGGCCAGCAGCTCGCTCCCAAGTTTACGCTGGATTGGAGTCAAAACGTCACACCGCCGGCGTTCCATCCC
>NW_010229080.1:3224-17257 GCF_000690775.1 Eurypyga helias
TGCGCCGGGAGTGCGTCCAAACCGTCACGCCGCCGGCGTTCAATCCCCGCTAACGGCGTGCGCGGCAGACAGCTCCCCGCAGACCCTCGGCTTGTAAAAACCAATGCGCCACATAAAGAACGTCTTCGAGACCCCTTGCACCTCCAAAAACCCTTACTTTTTCTTCCCCTTCCCTCCCCCTTGGTTTCTTGGGATGCTGCTTTTCAGGTGCTGGGCGGCTTCAGCTGCGTCCCATACGGCAGCGCAGGGGTCTGCACACAAACTGCCCCCGCTCAGGCTGCCCAGGGCAAAGGGCATTAGTTACGCGCTGGTGTGCCGAGGAGAGTCGGGGCTGCGGGGGCTCCCGGGCACTCTCTCTCCTCCCTCACACCTTGCACGCCCGCCAGCATCACGCGCGTTGCTCAACCCCCGCAAAGGACGTTACAGAGCTGCTCAAACCGCCACTGCTAAAGGCTAACGCCGGCTCGAGGAAACAGGTGCCTGCTCTGCCAGGAGGGATCGTGTAAATCCAACCCACAAACCCCCAATTTCGGCTGTGCTCACACCCCCCCGGGCGCTGCATCAGGCCTGCGTTAACGCTGCCACGTGAACGTCGTGCACGGCGCCGACTCCGGTCCCAGAGCAGCAGCTAACGCTCAGTTTGTGTAGGAGTGAAGACAACCAGCCAGAAGAGTCTCACCAGGCTCTTGCTGATCTGTTCTATACCCCCTTAATGTAAATGATTTTCTAGGACTCAGAAAGGAGAGGAAGAAATAATTTTTTTTTTTTCTTTTTCCAAAAGCAACTGCCCAGCAAATTGATAAGAGCCCTTTTTAATTAGATAGTGAAGTTGTATGGGTAATGTTCCATACAAAAAGGTCTATAAAACACAGCAGAATTAATAAAATGACTGCTTCCCATTTAATTCAGGTCCTCCAAAGGGATCCGTATGTCTTGCTTTGGTCTGTTTGTAGTACTTCTCTCCACCACCCAGCCACGAATTGATTAAAATCACATTCCTCACTTAAAACTGAGGCCCAGTTGGTAAGAGATCCTGGATAGTAATTAAGGTCTGCGCACAGACACACGAATCCCAGTAAAAAAAACCAAACCAAAAGGAGTCATTGTGCATCGCTTGGATTATATGCAAACACAGCTCATGTTGACAGCTACCTCTGGATGACTCCATCAGTACACACTTTATCTCCAGCTGTCCAAGTAATTTTCCCAGGATTTCGCCCCTCTTTTTCACTCCTCTCCACACAGATGGATTAGAGCAACAAACGGTTTACATGCTGCACATCATTAGCTATCCTCCCTCACTACCCAGCAGATAACAACTGGGCTCTATCATCAGGACATTCATAACACCTTGACACTTTTACAACTGTGCTGTTCTCTGCCAGAGCAATCTCCTCTTTTAAAGCATGAAGCTAATTCACAAAACACCCGTTGGAAAGTACTCTGCAAACGCCAAGGGGTGGGGGCGAGGAGAACAAGCACAGCCCAGAGAAGGCATCTAGTAAATAACACAGTTAGCCCTGTAAAAAAAAAAAAAAAAGAGAAAAGCAGCACATCGTTACACCTCTCCTTTCCCACTGCCTGTGTCCCACGGTGAAGCCCATCAGCAGACAGCCACGCATCTGCCCGCTCTGTTTCAGTGCTTCCGTCACCGTGTCACCTGGGCACCTTCAGCGCCTGGCGCAGGAGGCTGAAGCAGGAGAGGGGCCGGCTGCGAGGGTCCCGTGCTCCTGGCGATGGCCTGGCTGCTTCCCGGGGGGATGCGGTTTCTTTAAGGCACCTCTTGGCTAAGGGACCGGGTGAAGGCCTCAGTCACTAGTGTGTTTACTGCTGGGCATTACCAACGGCTACTCTGCCTCTCCTAAGCTGCCTCCAGGCTCAGGGCATCCTGACTCTGAGACATTTGTTAATAAAACTATGTCCCTTCCAGATCTTTAAGGTGCCTTCCAACCCAAACCATTCTCTGATTCCATGTATTCCCTGCGTAGGTTGGGATCCTGCGGCTGGGACAATGCGTGCTCAGACACGGGCTTACGTTCAGAACAAAGTACAACCCTACATCAGCCACCGTGGATGGAAAGAAATATCTTTTAGCAGCGTTTTCCAGGCTTCTCCGCATCCCCCCTGCCACCCCAACCACACATTTTAATGTATAGTACACGCTTGTTTAAAAAAGAAATACATAAGGAGAAAGAGTAATTACCGTAGCTGAAATTCAGCCTGATAAGAAGGGCTTGCACGGTCTGAGCAGCTGTTCCACTGCCATTCAGATTATGAAAATATAATCCTAGAGAACCTTGTCAAGATAAATACAGAGCATGAAACGTATAGGCAATTTTTCCCCAGCCACATATAATGATCAATTCCAAAGCCACAAGTGATACCAAAGGACAAAATAAGATCTGTCTAGACTTTCTCACTTACAAGATATTGATCATTCCAATGGTAAACTGGTTAGGATAAGTGTGTTTGGCTTGAAAGGTCATGAGCTTAACACCTGACACGGAGTTATTCAACCTTGATATAAGTCAAATTATTGCAGCGTTGCTGGAAAGACTTTCTTTAATAAAAATCCCTACCTGGTCTGCGAATATCTGAAATTTGTCTTCCAGACGTCAAAAGGAAAATCCGGGGGGGTAGGGGGGGAGTCAAGACTTGGCATGGGTTTCTGCTGGTTCACCTCCTTCTGATGTTGCACGCAGAGGTCCCAGCAGTCAGGTACCTTCTGGGCAGAGCGCGGGTAACATCTGCTGCACGGACAGCCGTGGAAGCTGTCACTCACGGAAGCGGCACCTCCGTTCTCCCAAGAGCTTCTGGTGGCTCTTCATTCCCAGCAACGGAGCTGTTCTGCTCGCCTGCGTGGGCTTGCAGATCCTGGGCATCCATACAGGGGAAAGAACATCACCATTAAAATGGGAAGTGTTGACTTGGGAAGGAAAGCAGAGGGCGAAGGGTCAAGCAATGCCCCTCGGCATGCGGGTGGGAAGTGCTGTGCAGCCTCGCTTTCCAACGCCCTCCCTTCAGAACGTCCTGCGGGGCTCCAGCGGTGCAGAGAGACACTCCTCACCCAGCCGCCTCCTTTTTTATGGGGATAACTAGCAAGTGCTTATTAGGCCTATTAGGAGCTTGATGTAAGTTTGCTGGATCTTTTCCAAGAACTATAAATACCTGATCTATTTTGCTTTATTCAGTTCTTTTTGTTTTGCTGATATGATACTAGTTAAGGTTAATGGGGTTTGCTTTAATATCAGACACAGGATCACTTAACTACCTTTAATGAACACTGGAGTCAATGCATTGTGGAGTAATTCACACAGACATTGCCTCAGGTACCCCAACCGGAAAAATGTAAGCCAGTCAAATAAATAAATCTGACCAGCTATAAACGTGCCAAATTTTACACCAAAATATATTTGAAAGCCAATGACTTAGGCACATCTAGGATATTAAAATGGAGGGTTTGGAGTCTGCTTCTTTTCAATTGCTTTTCCTTTTTAATGTCCCCTGCACATCCCTCCTGTGCTGACACTAAGCCGAGAGTGTGAGAAAAATTATTTTCACAAGTGTTTCTAATAGAAGCAAATGCTCTGCAGCTTTGTGCCATTTTTTAATTTAGAATGAAAAAGTTAAAAAACCAACCACAACAGCTTTTTTATGCTGGCTATCTCAGCACAGGAGAGTGAGAGACAAAGAGGAGGATGGAGAGAGGAAGAGAAAAAACAGAGAGAAAGAAAGGAGTAAAGAAAGAGAGAAAGAGAGAGGAGGTAAAGAAAGAAACAGAGAGCAAGTAATTTTATCTGAGTGTGAGAAAATTGTGACAGTGAAATTCTAGACAGGGTAATACACTAGTGTCAATAAATATTTATTACCCAGAAACAGGAACCAGAGGAGCCCGACCAACTCACTGAAGTTAGGGGGGTAGCTTACTTTAGAGTAATGCAAAACTACACTAACACTAAAAATGCTTTTACCTCGTAACACTGAAACCGTGAGCCATGCGCGGAGGAAAAACACCGCCCAGATAGTCTTTGAAGGCAGGCAGGCAATCTCCTTAAGTACTGAATTCTCATAAAAGCATGCAATATTTCAGCAATAAGGAATGACAGGGTGTTCATTATCGGTTATTAATGTTTGCCTAAATGGAGCATAAGGCCCAGGCCTTCGGGGGAGTGCAGAGCTCCCAGCATTGCTTAATTACTGCCTCTTCTCCACCCAGCCATGCCAAGCTCTGATGCAAAGCCCTGCTGTCCTAGACTGGGCGTGTTATTGTACGAGAGTAGTTCTGTTTGGCTGTGAAAGGGGAAAACAAGGCGTTTGCGAAGACTGCTGCACAGGTGACAGAAGTCAATCCGTTTATCTCCCCAGATAATACAAGGAATTTGACTGTAACCATCACCTCAACTTGCAAACACTTTGACCCCTGCCACTATAGCTTTCAGACATTTCACTATACCAGCATCTGCTCCGGGCAGCACAGGCTGGACAAAACTTTGAGGGGACGAGAAAGAGCTTTTATTTCTTCCCCCCTCCTCCAAGGGCTGAAAAGAGATGTTTTTTCTGGAAAAGCCCCTTTTATTTCTTTATTCCAACCAATGTTTCAGTGCTGGGGCAAGCTCATTCGGATGTGCTGGCCTTGGGGAGGGGGCTTGCTGCAGACAGCAGGGAAGACACGTGGCAGGATTGCTTCTGTACTGAAGGCTGTGGCTACAGGTGATGCAACAGGTATAAGCAAGGCCACATATGCTTTAGGAACGACTGTGGCATCAGGTCAGCCAAATAGAGAGCAGCTGAGGCTGCACTTGGGCAGAAGCTTGAAGGATACCAAAGGCTTTGGAGAAAAGAAAAAGCCCTCATTTTCTTTGTATAAAGCCAGGTCAGCTAACTGACCCTAGATCTGGCTCTCAGGTTCCCCCTGTCCACTCAGAAGAAATTTAGTTTCACAGATTAAGACTTTACTTACAGATATTTCAACCCTCACGTGCAGAGGAGACTGAACACCACCTACCTGAGAGGAGCTCGCGCTAGACTGGGATTAGCTGTAAACTCAAAGAAATAAAGCGTCAAAGCAAACTGTAACACGTGACTGTAAAGTAAGCTGTTACGCTGCAATCTCATAATTCCTTACGTAAGTCCGGTGGCTTTTTTGACGGGAGGATGCTGTGGCTGCTTCTTCCAGGTGAATGCGTGCCTTAACACCTATTCAACAACCAATCAAACGCATTGTAATTGCAGACAAGAAAAATCACGGAAGGCAGACTGTTAGCAATGAATCATAAATAACAAGGGGACCAAATAAGCTTCTATTAACAATGTGTCCTTTTATTTATTTGTTTATATTCTGTCTACAGAAAATGTGATGCTGGACTGGGGCTGGCTTAGGACAACCTTCTGGCATGAAGACAGCTACAAAGCACAAAATACAGAACATGAACTCAGAAAGAAACAAGAAAAAAACAGCATTTTCTTGGCATCAACAAGAAGCTCTTTATTTTTCCTCAAGTTTTCTTTTCTAAAAAAAAAAAAAAGGAACTAAGACATTTGCAGAAATGAGACAAACTTTTTCTTCAGGTGACACTGTTCAAGCAAGCATGTTTTACTGAATTTAAATTGAAAGGAAAAAAAAAAAGAGAGATTTGGAATGGGATACAGTATCAGGAGAACTGAGAAACTGTGAACTTTCAAAAGAGAAAACCTCCTTAAAACTGTGAACTGAGAAATGGATGGAAATACCATTTAAACCCCTCATTATGCTCTGTGTGTTCTTATGGAGACAACATCACCTTTGCTAACTCGACGGTATTTAGGGAATGGTTTACAACATATCTTTTATTATAATCTTGTAAGGAAAGACCAGAAATATTTAATTAGCTGTGACTTTACCGTTTCTGTTCAGATGTCTTCTCGCACCTTCTTTTTCTAGACAGCACAGATGTATTTGCAGCCAGCAGTCAAGGGCAGAAAAGATTTCTTTCCTTAATAATCTTTTTATTTGCCACACCCAATAAAATCCTGGTAAGGAAAAAGAATCAACACAACTACCAATCAATACCTAAAGCCTAACAGACAGTAATTATCAAAATAAAGAGAAAATCCCATATTGGGCTACGTACCTACCCATTAATCAAAACAACAGAAAATATCTGCAGCATTGCTTTTCTAAAATAAGACAAAAGATGCCTCCTTGGGTTGCACTTTGAACAGGCTATAATCAAAAGAAAGAGAACCAAGGCTCACTAATCAACAGGAAGCCGCATTGTCCCTTTAACCCGCCGTATTCCCCATTTCCCATTAGTACTTAACATTTTTCACTATGTTGTGACTGCTATTATTTCATTTAACACTGGTTAATCTGTATCTGAGGTCTATGGAAACCCTCTAGATGATAAGATTGGACAGGTTCCAGCGTTGGCAGTTTTCGAGCGCGCACACACTTGGCGTGTTTTGATCCTTCCAGGAGCTCCCTGTTATTTGGACTGCCTGCCAATTCGTTCTTGGATCAGCCTCTCGCTCAGGTCCCAGAGGGCCGCGGCCGTCGCCTCGCCCTGCGCCTCCTGCGACGGCAGGCAGCGGCAGCAGTTGTTGAAGTACATCCCTCCCAGGCCCTCCAGCTCCGCGGCCGTGGCGCAGTAGACAGTTGTGGCAGCTCCTTGTTGCTGGAATTACAAGAAAAAAAAAAGAAAAAGCCCTATATAAATATAGATAGATATTTTTTTGCTGTAATTCTGACTGTGGTCCTCTGAAGCTGTGCGCCTTATGCAAGCGTCGGTGAAAAGCATCGCCTGCACGGTGACAAGGCTGAAACCCTGCGGAAGGTGCTGCCTGACGGCCACTTACTTACAAAACACCTTAGGTTTATTTATTTTTTCTTTTCCTTTCCTCTTAGAGCAAAAGAAAAGGACGCTCCTGAAGCCCAGCCCCGGACTTGGTTCTTTCACCCCGTTTCCATAAAACCTGGGATGGGCAGCCGGGGGGTCTGGCCCCAGGCAGGGTCTGCCCAGGTGGTGTTTGAAACCGGGGCAGCACCTCAGAACTCCCTGGTCTCCCTTTCCAACACAAACACTTCCCGCACACCTCGGGGTGCCCAGCTTCCTAACCCCACCAGCAGCGCCTGTACGCGCCTTGTCTGCTGGGGTTCTTCAGCCGCCTCTACAAAACGAACCCGGGCACTCCAATTAAGAGCCAGCAGGTCAAGTGCAATCAGATCGGTGCCAAACCTGCCCCTGTATCTCTGGTCAACAGCCACCGCGGCCTCCTAAGAACGTTCATCTGCTGCAGGCAGGGAGGGGCTCTGATTCTGCAGAGACGCAAGGCTTTCCAGAGGGTTTTTTGTTCTGGAACAACCATTTCTCATGGCTTATAATGCTTTAAGAAATGGAGCAGGTAGATTAGAGGCTTTTGTGGATCAGGATTTCTTTTTCTCCTTCTTTTTCTTTTCCCTTTTCTTCATACCAACTGAACTTACATCCAAACAGGAAGGGTTTCTCTGAATTTCTCTCACAGAAACCTGGAGGCCGATTGGGAGAAGCACCCCCATCCCAGTGATGGGCTACTCCCTGGCACAGATTGAAATCTCAGTGCCAAAATAGCTGTAAAGAGGGCAAGAAGCTCGTTTGCTTTGTAAACTGTAATTCAGAATACTAGGTGAGAGTGCACAGCAAGACACAACACTAATTTAAAACTGATACAGCTTATCTGGTTATCTTACAATTATTTATGTACATCTTAGTCCTTTCTGCGGTAACTAATTATGAGCTGATAGGAATCAGAATAAAAAGGCTGCCAAGTATGTTTGAAAAAGTAAATGAAGAGAAATTAGATGTTGCCACATTAGGATAATTTAATGGTGAAAGAGAATAGGCTTCAATCTCTTGTGATTTTCCTCCAGTTCTTTTTTTCTGGCCTTTCATTGTCACAACTAAGGAAACTCAGGGTGTTGTTAGGGGGTCAACCTGCAGAAGACCTCCACTTTGCATTCTCATCCTTCAAGGGTAGTAAGCAGTCTAAAAAGCCCCAATTCTCCTTAATCGAGGCATCTCATTTTTGTAATGACAAAGAACAGCGTATTTGTTTGCAAGACATGCATTTTTCTCAGAAGATGGGATTAAACTGGTAGTGATGACGCCACAATGTAGAAATGATCTCCCATCACAAGGTAAAACAAAACTGCCTGTATTAAGTATTTGGGAGTGCATATATATATATATATCAACAGACGAAAATATTTTTAAAGTTAGTATAATACATAGTAATCCTCTTATTAAACCAGTATCTTTTTTAAAAAAGAGAAAGTATCCTAAAGGCGGTAGCAGAAGAGAGTTCTACTACTACTAATATTAATAGAGAACAAGAAAATTCCTATGCTCATTTGAACTATCCTATAAAGCTCCACAGCACAGGTATGATTGCTGTATTCAGCTGTTTACAATGATTCAAAGCCCCTGAAGAGTATTATTAGTTTTTTGCAAGCAATTCAACTGGACTTTTATTAGAAAGGTAAAATTAAACTAAATTGCTCAACGCAGAGCGAGAGCCCTTGAGCTATTGCTGAAAAGCATCCGTCCAGCCAAGCTAAACTCAGGCTAGCTCTAATAGAATTCAGCTAATTCATAAAATGGAAGTTTATCAGAGCAATTTAAACTCCAAACCAAACAATAATTCATCTTTTCAAATGAGTCAAATTTGACGACTTTTAAACAAAATTCTCAGCAGGCAGAAAAACGTCCCAGAGCATAACAGCAGTGCTTTATACCTCCAACACCGACACAACCTAAACTCCAGAAGAAGGGGATAGTTTTCCCTGCGTGAGTGTAGGATATTTACTTTAAGCGATAAAAGATTATGTGGCTGGAAGCCCAAAGCACTTTATCTTGCGATGCCTCCAGTGTTTCGCTGAGAACTGGATGTAAGCAATGTGCCATTTGCTTTTTTGGCTGTGTGTATCTTTACTTCTTTCTAAACGTTTCAATCGTGCTGGCTGTTTTGGAAGAAGAAAGTTCAATGGTTCCATCATTGAAAGAAAAGTACCTTTCTTATTACTTAGGAGAAAGGCAGTCATATTTATCCCTTTGTTGACAGAGGGTAAAGCTTCAGTATCTCAGAATAACAGACAACCATGAACTCATCAAGCTTCCTTCAGACAGCAAAGTTACGGAACAAGAGGTAAATCCCAGATTCTCACCGCCCTTTAAGCAGCTAATTTCCACTGGTGAAGTCAGCTAGTTGCATTCCGACACTCGAGGACCTGCCTAGGTGACTTGACCAAGGACAGAGGGGAAGGTGTGTCAGAGTCACAGCAATCAAACCACAGTTTGGGTTGGGAGGGACATCAGGAGGTTTCCAGCCCATGTTCCTGCCCAAAGCGGGATGCTGAGGAGCCCCGTATACACCACGCTGAACGGGAAGGTCCTCAAGGGACAAACTCCTCCCTTCCATCAGAAGCACAAACCTCTGGGAAGAGCCAGAGGTGTGGAGAGCTGCACAATGCCATGCCTAGCCAGGCTGAGAAACTGCTTCGTTTCCCAGCAAATACTGTTTATCTTGAATCACATCTTTATATGTTGGGGCCTTATGACACTTTAATAACAAGTTTTAATTTTTTTGCTCATCAGCTTTCCTGTTCACATATCATCAGCACACGACAGCAAAGGATGTTAGGGAATCTAATTAGTAAACAATTCCATACTGCTGATACAAGATGAAACATTCTTAAACCGATAAAAAGAGCACTTTAATCACTGTTGAATGACTCTCAATGCCAAGCGGTTTGTGCCATGTCAGAACATAATTTGAAGAAGATTAGAGTACTATATAAAAGAATTAATGTTAACAACTTCGTTAAAAAATGTCTTAAACAATGAGCCTGTCAGTTGTCACAGACTCTCCCTGATCTATTGTGATTAAGCCCACCCCCACCCCAACAATTCCAACTGATAAACAATGCTAAAAGCGCTGGGCAACCTAAACATTTTTTTCCATAGGCCGTCAGTTGCGGCGGGGGCTAATCACCCGGGCTGGGGGTCAGCCTGCTCTAACCTGCAACAAAGGCAGCGGGTTGCAGCGATGAATACGCAGGATGAAGAATTTGTGAGCAGCCCAACTGAATCTTTAATCATGCCTCAATGCCATTTCCGATCCAGTCAAACATTTGAAAGCTGCTAGGCAAGCACCACGCTATCAATCTTCCCAGCGTACGTAAAATTACCCGGGAATCTTGTTTTGGATTAAGTTGAAGAGTGTCTTAGTAATAAGGGTTCATCATTTTCTTCCGCAAATCGTTTGTCAGTTTTGTAATACAATCTTCCACTCCAGCAGGGTGGGATTTATACAGCAGTTGCTGTTTATTTATAGTTGAGGCTCAAAGATCTAAATTATCCAGCCTTCCCAAACCCTTTGTTGAGATGAAAACACTAAGTAGCTACTAGTTCCTAGGCATTTATTTCATATCTGCTAGCTGTCAATTTGTAACTGATGGCACTGAATACAAATTAATATTGAATATCTTAACAGTAAAAGAAAAAGGGTTCTTGAGATACAGTATACGGTAAAACCCTCATTAATATATGCAATGCATCCCTAAGTATTCTAAGACACCATTTATGTTCCTGATAAGGAAACGTATTACCCAGTTAATGTTTAGTTTTTCAGATTTGTCTACTTTCAAATGCATGCTTATTTTCTAAAATTAGATGCAGGTTTGCATATCAAGCACATGAACAGTAGAAACAAAGCCATAACTTATCTGTGTACTTATCAGCTACAAACGAGCAAGATCCACGCTGAAGTCTGCTAAGGGCACACAGACAGCATTGAGCATTGCCTGCCAGCGAGATGGGATCAGCTTCTTTGAAAAAGAGGTTTTTATTTTCTTATGAAAAATTAGGGATAGAGGCCAGCTATCTTAGTAGCCTGAGGTGAAGCGTAGCACAGTGCATTTTGAAAGATGGCCAGTGGAAAGAGGTGAATTCAAAATGACAAGAGAGACAAGTATTTGTGACAAGGGCCAGATTCAAAGCAAGCGGCTCAAGTGAAATAAAAAGGGAAGTGCTTCCTTAAAACTCTTCAGGCTTCTCCTGTTACTCAGCTCAGGACTATTACACAAAGCCAACACATCCCTAGCACAAAAATATCAGATCCACACGACGGCACTGTGAACATACCTTTTACATTGGAGTAACTCATTACGTGGCAGTGTGAAGACGAGGGAGTGTGAACATACTCCCAGTCAACGGGAATTCCCAATTCCCAGACCAACGGGGTCTCCTGCACCTTCTCGGTGCCTCTGAAAGGCACCTGAAGAGCTCAAACCCGTCCTGCTGGAGAGGGAGGTTTAGTTCGCCTGCTAGCTTCGGCAGTGGTCATTCCTTGCTCTGATGTGAAATATAAGATCTCCTTGGAATAACAAACGGAATGGTACACAGCCTGTTTCCACAGTGATCAGTTCCAAATTGCCCAGATCGAGCCCCAGAGTGAGAGATGCGGTGCTGTACTCCTCACGCCCCGCCGTCCTCTGGGGCAGGTCAGCACAGCTCTGCTGCCTTAAGCGTTGGCTGAAGAGAGCTGCTCTCAGCATGGACTTGTTGCCTTTTGGGATTGCTAGCAACTCCCAGATGGGACTGTGGTGCAGAGTTTTCTCAAAACACACTCCTGTCTCTGTAATGTTAAAATGTTTTGGGAGATGAGGTGAATTGGCAGTTTCTCCCATTAAGCCCAAGTCTTTGTGAACAATGCAGAGCACGATGACCTCTCCTGAAAAACACTAGCATGTCTAAAATCCTCATGTCCTCCTGACTCCCCAGTATCTGAAGTGCTTTTAGGAGCAGCCTTGATGGTATCAGCCACGACCGCAGCCAGTCGTAGCTCCTGAAAAACACTAGCATGTCTAAAATCCTCATGTCCTCAATTGAACCCTCAGGACTCCCCAGTATCTGAAGTGCTTTTAGGAGCAGCCTTGATGGTATCAGCCACGACCGAAGCCAGTCGTAGCCGAGGGAGCTGCTTCTCAATGCTGTTTCCTACCGGGGTAACTCAGAGCCATGAGGGACAGATGCTTTTTATACAACACGGTGAACAGGTTTTAGTCTCACATGCGAGATGTCAGGAGAAGTGTTCAGTTCCTGCTGCAGTCCTCTTACTCAGAGCAATCCCAGATGCACAGTTATCTCACGAGTAACAGAGTACACACCTATTAGTCTCCTGTAAGAAAACAAGATTCCCTGACTGCTTTTTCATCAAGGAAACATGAAATTGAAGCCTGCCTTTGCTATTTGGGGTGAGTATGATAAACCGAACTCATATCTGCAGCTAAAAACCTAAAAATTTGGAGCTGCCAAATATGATTTGAGAAACAAATCTGGCTCAGTCGACTTCAGGTCCCGTCTCCACCCAAGTGCCATCAGGAAAACGTGACCTGAACTGACTCTGTAATTGCAGTCTGTTCAAAGGTCTCAAAACCACATCTAAACCAGACATTCTCAACCACCTCCCCTTCCTCACTCACCACATTTAAACCAGCAAAGCATCTCTTAGAAGATAATACGGCGGATAAACCAAAATCTATAAGGTCTGCTTTTTTCCCTCTGATGCATTCCTTTTTCAATTAAATCCCAACTACAAAGACTCAAAACTCCATCAGCTTCTCTACTTGCAAAGCATAGTGGGTTCCAAGACGTAATTTTTCTTAGCGTCATTAAGACCTTTACACATTTACAGTGTTCTTTACATACATTATAGAAGATAAGTGTGCTATGTTCTTTGAGTAAGGAAACTGCAGTAGTTCCCGAAAGAGGATTTGTTTTCAACTGCTGAGGCATTAAGACATAGTGATTATTTCAACTATTCAGTATACGCAGCTATATTTAACTTACATTCTGGGTTTTGACGTTGCAAAAGAAACTGTGTCCATTGTAATAAATGAATTTTGATAATGCACCATGTTGTTTGTGTTATGCAACACCCCATATGTTCTCAATTACAGCAACTATAGTGCTTGAAAACTTCCAACATCCAGTGTCAAAGAGATCGTCTGCAATCTTTCCACAGGACAAAAAAAAACCCCACCCAATACAGGATGTCAAGTCAGGAGAACTGGGTTGGTTTGCTCTTTTCAACATTTACTTCCCTAGTGAACTTGGACAAGCCACTTCAACTCCACGTACCTCACTTTTCCCAGCTGTAAAATGGGGAGAGTATTATTATCTACCCACCTCACAGGGGTGTTGTGAGGACTACTTCAGAGTTACGGGGTGCTTTCATACTTACTGTTGAAAGGCACTGTGTAAGTATAAAGTGTTATCGTATAAACCATTGTTAAAATGTGTAGAAGATGTAGAATGAGGTTGGCAAAATAGCTGACAAAAATGTAATTACCTTTTAAAATCATGCATATTTTCCTCTATTGTATAAATTTCACTCGTTAACTGGTGAAGCTGTCTGCTACACCACACCCTATTCCATCCTCTTCCCTCTCTCATCCTCCTTCTTTTTGCCCAGCTCATGGAGAACTTGGTAAAACCCTTATTAGCCAAGACACAATGAATTCTTCAAAAACAGATGCTTTGAAGAGCACCAGTCCCTGAAATGGTGATCCATGGGTTCCTCCCTCCTACCTTTTGCATACGCTAGAAAGAGCCATCCCATACTAGGGATGGGATTCGGTGGCCTAACGCGGCCCTTCACAACCTCTGAGCTGCCTTAGGATATCCCGCACGCTCTACAGCTGTCCTCCAGAAGGGCACCTACTTCCCACAGGTCCGGTGTTGTATTTGCCAGCCCCTCGCAGATCTCCCAGGTAAAACCACGCAACGTTTAAGACAGCACCAGACACCCACATCCATGCAACCAATTGCTCTTAGCACAGCACCTGGAAGGGAGCTGGTTCCCACAGGCATGCCTTCCTTTTCCCAGTATCTTATTAAATTCCACAATGGGCTTCTGAAAATTGTTCCAAGCCTGAGACAGAGCCATCTTAATCTCCAAAAACTGTAACGAAGCATACGGCGTTACCTTGCTCAACCAGCGTTTCAGCGGCAGCAGCA
>NW_010229080.1:17272-38804 GCF_000690775.1 Eurypyga helias
CAAAGCCTCTTCCCCACCGCAGCTCCGCGCAGGCACCTCCGCAGGCCTCGCTCCCATTCACACCCGACTGACACCGCAAAGACATCTCCGCTCCACCGAAGCGGCAGTTTCGAGGACTGCGCGCACACCGCTACCATCCAGCATTGCTTCTCTCGCAGGCTAGGATGGAGCAGCGCTGCGGAACCGCACGCTCCTGCTCCTTTCTGGATCCGAAAAATCCCTGAGGAAAACTACCCACCTTCATTTCTGAGCCTAAGGGGGTAAGGGGATGCAATCAGGTTGACCGTATTACGTTGCTGGCCGCTGCCCTGTGTGCCAACACTGGCCAGTGGCGCGAGAAGCAAAGAGCATGCAAGGGACAGTCCTTGGGCATCACAGCAGCTCTGTCAGGAGCTGATCACACCCGAACATCTCTGTCACTCGCTCTCCGAGATTTTGCAACGGGCATTTATATAAACACGAGTCTTATTTCTTGTGGGCCACTGTCAAAAATGGAAATCCTATTGGAAATCCTCCTGAAACACGTATCCTGCCAACTGGGGGCAGATTCTTCCCGGCAAGGGTAATTTGAAGAGTTGGGCAAACAGGTTGTTGAGAATAAACATACATATCCTGCCAAAAAGACAAATTAGATATGCTGCTGCTGCAACTAAATCATCAGAATAGGGCTGGCTGGTGTTTGGGCATACCTAGATGAGAATTCCTTGAAATCACTTCTGTTATTAACTTACGCTGACTTGAAATGTTTTATGTTTTTGCTGTACCTAACTTTAATTATAGATATACTTTATATAAATGTATGTATACATACAGTACTGTATATGCTGTATATATTTATATAGCTTTTTAATACTATTACTAGTCAAAATTTAGACTTTTTCATATGCAGTATTGAAAAGAATGTCATCACAATACTGACATTTGGCTTCCTCCTTCATTGCACAGATAATTTTTTAGACTGCCTTTCAGTTTAGATACAAGGGAAAAAAGCGCCCCACACAACACACTGCTTTTTAAGCAAGTGACCTTTTGGGACAAGTATTTAACAAGCTGTTTGTTTAGGTTTTAAGGATAAAGGCTGGTTTCCACCTGTTGATAAGACACACACATGCACATACAGACACATTTCAGTAATACAATGCATTGAAAAACCACAGGGTGTTACGATGGGGGCATATCATGGTAAGATATTAACTACTAACTCTGTCTTCCAGAAACTAATTAAGGGAATGTATTTTGCAATAATATGGATCTAGCAAACAGGCCTCTAAAGTCGAGGCTTAGAGCTGTAAGCCAGGCACTCCTGCATTATGTACGTGTGATTTTCATAGATAGCCTGCTGTAAAGTGTGCCCTGTTAGTGCATCTTTCAGGCTCAAAGACACTGGCCTTGTTAATATTTCATTTAGTACATACTGTAGAGTCTCATTTATATTACTTCTATAATTAATGGTGATAGCTTAGGCACTGCCTTTACAAGGAGAGATCCCTGTATTTTGGTCGATGGATAATGAGAAACAATAGATATTTCATTCACCAGCAGCTTGTTGCTAGTTAGTAGGAAATTATCGTGTGTACTGTTGCTTTAATTGCCAGGGTAAATAATGCTGCCGCTGTGTTAGTGAACATTTTAAAGCACTTGATGCAAATAGACTAGAAACAAAACAAAACAAAAAAAATACCTTTATTATGCTATACCTTAGCATAGGGAGTTAAAAAGGTATGTCTTAAAACATTTGCGTTCTATCATGCAAATATATCTTAATATGCATGTGCTGACTATTCAACTACTGTATTTTAGGAAATACAATTATGCTGCCTTTCTCTTCTCTTGTGTAGACTGTAAATAACTGTAGATCTTTCTCTTGTTTTTCTATGTAAATATATGTAAATACTAACAAGCTATGCATGCTGAAACTCTAGGCAATTTCAGGTACTTTTATAATCTGAAGGCATGTACTTGAACTGGTTTGTTAAAAAAAAAAAAGTCAACTCTCTCAAACCCTTTAAAGCTCATTAGAAATTAAAGATTTCTTACTAGACTGGTTCCTTCAATCTCAGCTGCTTTTTTGTTTATGTTTTCCCTGCTTTGCCAACACGGTCTCCAAGACCCGCCACCAAGACGGGACACCCCGACGCTGCTTTCTCCGCAGCGGGGAACCCCGTCTCAGGATGCGCTTCACGCCCTGACGGAGGATGCGCCCCACTGAGATTCATCCCCGTCCCCATTTGTAACCTCAACCGTCCCCTTTGCTCTGACCTCTCCGGCTGTTTAATGATGTTTTCCATTGCGTTTTCTCAGCCCATAATCCGTCAAGTAAGGATCTGATACTGCCAGTGCCCGGGCTGGGTTTGAGGGCAGGCGCTGGCGCAGCCAGGAGCGGTCCCCACGTCTCGGGCCGTGCCTGTGCTGCCGTCCGGCTGCTCACTCCGACACGCTCCCGTTGGAGCCTGCGCTTTATGTTCCTCTTCTAGCATGCTTATGACTCTGACAGACTGTGAAAATAATTTGATAAACAGCTTGATAAATTTCCCCATCTCTTCCCTTCAGTGCAGTAACACTGTTTGTGGGAGCCTTTCAATTGAAGGAGTGTGAACAAAAATGAAATTACCTCAGCTTATAAATCAAGTCACCCCCTGCATACAAATTTGGAGACAAGGTTTCAGTTTAGCTCTCTTCTGCCTTTTTTTTTTTTTTAAATTCTTGCAATAAATGAAGATTCCTATGAGGAAAATGGTAAGAAACAAAGAGATGCATTTATCCCCCGATACGGTAAGGGGGAGAAGAAAAATCCCCTCTGCATTATCTATGGAAACTAAATGCAATGACAACTTCTTAATCGAAACAAAACAGCTTTCATGTCTGAAGATGCTTTTTCCAGAGTAGATGTATCAGAATAAACACATTAATTGACAGGATCTTCTCTTCATGACTTTTTAAGTTCCCCCAGCTCAGCTCGGTGCCTGGGGAAGCTCTCTTCCCGGCCCTTGAAGACTCTTCCCAGACACACGTTGAAGGGGTTGACATGGGCATCGTGTACAAGTGCAGCTGCACTGTTCTTTAACCGAGGGCGTAGAAAGGGTTCATAGGATTATTATCTTTCTACAGACAAAACCCATTACCTTCACACTAGGAGGGAAAAGCTAGTTTTTAACTTATATAAAAGGAAATCAATTATCAATATCTTTGCATGGTTTCCCAGCTCTGCTGGAGAGCAGTTGCAGAGCTGAACACACAGAGCCATTTGGCATCAGGGCTCCTTCCCACGCCGCGCTTCTGGTTACACCTTTCGTTTAATAAAATCACATCTGCAGAGGCAAAAATAAGTAGCAACGATTTGTATGCAGGGCTTCCACCCTGAATGTCACAAGAGGAGACAGGAACCGCGTCTGCAGAATGATCGCCTGGCTACTGTTACTTTAGACTTCTTCCCAGTAAAAAGCGAGGAAGGGAATAAAAAGCAGTCAGCAATGCAAAGTCAAACGCGGTGGCAAACAGCAGTACAGGTCAGATCCATACGGCGTGTTGTCTTTGGTGGGGAAGAAAAATGCTCCTTCAGCAACCCCTGCCATCTAATCCTTACTATCCAACTGCTGAGAAATCCCTTTGTTGGCTTTGCCAGTGGCTTTTCACAGATGCTTATGCTTCCAGTGAGACAAGGAAAGCAGGAACATTAGTGGTGGCTTTTCACGGTGAAAAAGTCCACACGTGCCTATCACTTCTTAAACTACTCCAAATATGTCTTATTTCTTTCAGTAGAGAACATCTAATCTACTCCAGCTCTCAGCAGAGGGATCGATAAGTGCATTAGCCATCCCTAAAAAACTGTGTTCCCAGCTACTTGACTGGCACATGCACACGCAGATGCACACATTGGTACGGTGTGTGCAAACTATACAAAGCATAATTCTCTGGAAGCTGGTAATGGTGTTTGGGAAGGAAATGTTCGTTATTAGAGTGTTATCCGTTTATCCCATTCACGAGATCTGCTTCTCCAAAGCGCGTAAGATAAATGGCACATTTGCAAATTATCTTCTGAGTGCTGATGAGAAATCAGCAACCTGCGAGTTACCGTGACTTTGAGTGAGTACACTCCGCTGCAAGTCTCGTTTGCCGCGATGCCTGCCAAATGAGTGCATTAGGATATTAGGAATCTAATAAATTGACTAACAAGCATTTGATGAAAAATAGCTGTACCATCCGTTACAGTTATCATCACAGCCAACAAGGCTACTGGGGTTGGGATTCTGAAGGCACCAGCTGCTGATAAAAGAGATGTTGCGCTTTCAGCATCATCTCCCTCACTATCTGTGCATCGTAACAAACTCTCAGCAAGACAGAGGACCTTCTTTACTCAAGCTTCCCTCCGCTTCTTCACGACACTTAGGAGGATTTAAACCATTGCAGCCTTAGTCTTGTCTTTTCCCTTTCCACTGCAGAAAGTGGGATGCTGGGATGGTGGAGAAACTCTCCTGACAATGCAGCACTGAGTGAGTTTCTCTGCCTGGGAAGGAGCTAGAGGAGACATTTTCTGCTACAGGGCTCAGCACTGTCCAAACACCTGAGACTGCGTTCACGCTCACAATCTGTAAACTTTAAGCTCGTTAATTATGATCGCAACCCTGAGGCTAAAGGACCAAGACGCTCGGGCTATATTCCCATTCGGCAGATAGGCATTGCACTGTTTAGTGTCAGGCAATCCCATTAGTTTCAGGAGTGGCTCAGAGTCCTGCTTCTAGCTCAGGATCCTAGTGGAAAAATTAAAAGTCAGGAAACAAAATCTTTGTCCAGCACTTCACCTGTGCCATTCACTGCTTTGCGGGACATTTAAGAAGCCTAATTCCTCCTATGAGTAAAACCAATGATATGCCCCCCCCCCCCCAACATGCCCTCTGTCTGGGAAGGAGTAAGCACGCGACACGTTCAGGCCCAGACGACCTGCAAAGCCGAAGCAGGGTAAGGAAACCACAGGGTTAGCTGTGTCCGAAGCCCCGCAGAGCCCACCCCACGCACTGTGGGTGCTCGTCCCTCCTCCCGCCGGCGCCAGGGCGAGGATGGCACATGGCAGATCGCGGCTACGCTGCCCTGGCAAAGCCTGTGTGAGTAAATTATGTCTTTTCGGCTAATTAATTCTAGTAAGTGCAATATACCCTTGCATTCAAGTTTCAGAAATCTTCTGCGTGCCGCTTAATTTGCTTAAAGTAGAGAGGAACCCCATTCATTATCAATGCCCATTTATCCTCTGCCGACAAATCCCAGCGAACACTTCAAAGCTACGCCCGTGTAAGAAAGGCTCCTTCTGCACCTTCCCAAATTGCATTTCTGCTTTTACCTGAGACATTTGCAAGATCCCCCAACTCTGTCAACAGTCGCTCTCCCGTTTTGTTTAGCTTATCATCAACAGACTCTGCTTTTGTGAGTGGACAAGTCATTTGAGTGTGCACCACGGTTATAATGGCCTGAGTGACAGCTCAGCCAGATAAACACGGGAGAATAACAGACGTAGGAACAATCTGGGTATTCAGTTTGTCCATTCAACCGGGCTGAAAGGATTTGCCAGCCAAGGGCACAACACTTCAGGCTAATTTGCTCAGCCAAAGCACTGCCGGAGTGTAAGGCTGCGAGCAGATGACTGATGTTGGGGAGATCGGCGTCCCCAGATGAGGTACTTATTATTCACCTCGGCCTCACGGGAAATGAAAGCACTATTTATTCAAAGCATCCATTTGAAAGAGGAAAGCATATAGAAATGAACTTTGTTACAAAACTTGAACCCTTCTCACTGCTTCCCCGCTTCTGCATTAATTCCAGCTTCTTGTCCTCATCCACATCATCCTGCACACCACAGAATTTCTCTTCCTTTGCTTCTTCTTTCCCCCTATATGCTGGCTTCTCCTTTCCTTCCCACATACTTCCCTTAGTGTTGCCCCCTGCCTTGCAGTTGTGATCCTGTATCTGACACTGGGTACCTTTTCCTTGCTGTTCATCGACCATTTTAATGCCAGACCCACTCAGCTTTGCCAACCACTGAGGCTCAACCCATTTTCATGGTGTCGGGTATAAGTGGGCGCCCAGGACATCCTGGCTGTGTCTCACACACCAAACGCTGCCCCACGCTAGCTATGCATCAGTCACCACGAGCCGAGCAACGCAGGACCAGCGAAACGACGATGCTGCCCTTGCTAAGGAAAGTTGTCTCTTGCACGTTTTAGGCATCCTGTGTTGAGAGTGGCAGAGCCACAAGTCCACCTGCTAATCCCTTGAAAAGAAATGATGGGTCGAACAGCCAAGCTTGTACTAAGAAAAGGTAAACACTGCTCTGACATGTTCCCTCAAGCAAGCAAACAAAATAATAACAGTTTACAGTGGAGGTTTGCAAGTTTGCTCCCATTAATTAAGTTCCATTTTCCAGCACGTTGAGTTTTAAGTCGTTTTCTCCAGGATAGATTTCAACAACTCTTTTCTCCAACCGAGAAGCAGAGGCCAAAACCCGCTGCCGGTGAGAGCAGCCCAACCCCACCGGCTGCAGCCAACTGCGGAGCCAAGACGGGAGGTGCAGCGGGGCCGCAGCAAAGCCCGGAGCATTTCGGGAGGCCGGCGTCCGGAGAAGCGCCCACAGCCCGAGCGCGGCAGGCTGGGAACAACGGCCCTCGCAGAGGTGACGCACCAACAGCCTCAGACACATCACGGCAGGAATGTAAAGTGCACCTGACATTTCTTTTGATCTACTCCTAAGAAGCATTAAAAGGCACATTAACGTGCTGCTTTAGTGCATGTTCAATGTGATAGTTGGAGACACAACTGAGCCTTTCACAAAAGTCTAATTGGGGAGAAGAATAAACTTATTGTTCCCTCCTCTGGACATGCCTGCTAGAACATAGGCAGAGTTGACATTTGCATGAAGTATGTTGCTGTTTTGCATTTTAAATCTAGGCATGCTAAATGTAGGTTGAATGATCACTTTGACTATTATTAGGAAATCAGCACATGCCCAGCAGTAATTCCACAGATGGAGTAGATCACCCAGTCGCACGTTATCTTCCTCTGATGCTACCAAATGCTGAAATTCAAATATATAAGTGTGTATGTGTACGTTTACACACACATATATAAAAATTGCTCACCCAAAATATCAAGCGGACACCAATAAAGCATCAGCACGCAGCTCCTACAGCTGCCTTTCCTGGAATGGTTTCATACTGCTCAAGGAGATGCTCACACACAAACCATATTCGCATTTAGCAGCAGTTTTGTGCATCGAGCTAATGATACTTCTTGACATCACCAGACTACGAAGCACCTTGCATCTCTGTGCTTTCAGTCGCCCTGTCAAGTTTCCTTAGCTCTTTTAAGGCAACCACACAATGAACAAAGTGCAACAACAAACCATGTAATGAAATAAAAAGGGATGTAGAAAGAGAACGTTCCTACCCAGGTTAATCAATAGAACAATAAAGGGAGCAAAGAAAGTGAAGTTTAAGTTCCATAGTAGGGGTAAGGCAAGAAATAAAGGGAGCAAAGAAAGTGAAAGTTCCATAGTAGGGGTAAGGCAAGAAACAGCATTACTGGGGCATCCTAAATTTTGCTGAAGACTACTTATTCCTTGCTCCTATTTCTGTCAGCTTCGGTGTATGTTTGCACATCTGGCCAGACCTATCTTCAGCTGAGCTCTATTTGTTCTCAATGCACTGCTCTTTCTTACATCTGTTACGCTGATAATCTACATGCCCCTGATTAGCTCTATGCAACACGCTCAATGCTTTATCTCTGGAAGGATTAAAGGGTTTATGCTGCATTCTTCATTTGTCTGCAGCACCTCTTTCCAGCCTCAGCTGGGCTCCTTGGATAGCATTCTGTGCTGCAGTACTAACGATGCCAATACTGTGATACTAAAACATGCACCTCAAACTCCTCTGGCAAAAGACAGTCTCATCTGCGAGAACCATTAGCTTCATTTTCTTGAAGCTCTCACTCAATCTAAGCACAAACACTGTAATGCAAGGGAAGAGGATGCTGAGAAATGGGAGCACAGAGAGCCCTGCTGCTCAGCGCTCACCAAAAAGCATGAACCTGCACTGCCAAGGCACGCCAAGTCCACTGCAGGAAAAGAGCGTGTCCCAATCCAGCTGGGCAGGTAAATGAAAACAGAAAAAAAAAAAAAGGATTAGGGAAGGCAACTGCTCTGGGTACATAAAAGATGGATGCAAAGGTCTTCTGGATCATGCATTCTATGATTCCATGAATCTGTGCAGGTGGAAACCCATGCAGATTCTGCTCTCTTCAGACAATATTTATAAAACACTGTCAGTTCCAGCTGATACCAACTCGGGATTAAAGGAACTCCCTTTCCAAGCCCACACATGGCACTCAATGCTTCAAAACCACTTTGAGGCTCTTTCTAATCCCAGATTTGGATGCCCACATCTTTTTTGGACAATAGCATGATTTTCTTCTTATAAACAGCTAACATCATCCTCGCCACAAATATGAAGACAGGGGTTTTTTTGGGCTACTCCTCTGGCTGATGTTCAAGATGCTTTCTGACGAACCCCATCTTGAAAAGTGAGGAAAGAAGGGAATCCAACTGGAACTTCAATACATTGTTTGTCCTACATGAAAAAAAAATTGCAATACAAAACAAGAATATAGAAAATTTCAGGATTTCAGCCACAATAAACAAGGGTTTCATAGGCCTTCCTTTTCAATTACCTCCTTAAGCTGACCTTTAAGAAGCAACCAATGTTGGAACCTTCGCTTGTGCAATATTTGGATCTGTACTCCTTTCCAAAAAATACAGCCAAAGCGTTCCGGAGGGAAGACCTAAGATGCTCTGGCTAGAGGCCAGCGACTGCAGGAGGAAAGGGGACGCGCATACGCTGAGCCCGGGAGCATCCGGGCTGGAGAGCTGGAGCTGCACACACCCCCACACAGTGAACGTGCATGTGCGCTGTCACTCAGAGAGGGAAACACATTATTTCGACAGGATACACATCTCTCCTGCTCCCTCCAGTAGAAGGAATGGAAATGTGCCTGAATTCCCAGCAAATGCACAGAAGATCCTTCTCAGTCAATACCAGCCAGTTGACTCTATCTCAGTATTTTTCCATTTGCTTCACATAAGTAAAAATGATGGTCTGTAACAAGATCTCTATCCCCGGTTTTGCCACAATGCCATATCCTTCTAGGAGAATACTCTTTTGACAATGAATTTCTATTAAAGTGCAATGTGCTCTTAAGTGGCACAATCTTTCCTCGGTTGGCACCATGTGAAATGTATTTCTGGTCTGTCCGAATGCGGTACGGGAGCTGTACTATCTACCTCTCCTTATGTACCACTTTTTTCAGCCCAGTTAGATTATAGAAGGAAAAAAATCACTCAGTGGCATAAGTGATACATACCTCAAGGATTTTTAGCTCTTACTTTCTGACAAGTCCAAAAGTGAATTTGCTGCAAAGTAATGAACTTAAGTGACCCCTGCTGACTTCTCAAGGAATGACATTCCATAGGGAGTCCCATCTATGAAACAAACGGCCCAGGTACAAAATTAGTCCGTTTGCCTCAGCTCTTTGGACTTCTGCTTGGAAAAGAATCATTCTACAAAAAGTTACTGGTGATCTGAAATGATATTACAGGCTACAGTTTGGGATGACCCACCTAACCATGAAAGAAAGGATAAAGGGTCAGATTTGAGCCCTTGCAGGAGCCAGACAGTTAATTTGTTTTTCAGGAGTATAATCAGTTAAGCAGAGCTGGAATCTGGATGTCTTATATCTGCCCACATATCTGGCTGGTGCCTTCTGGCCTTCTGCGTGATGTGAGGGGCTAATAAAAGGTGGCAGCACTTATGTCAGATAGTTTGTCTCTGCCTTGTTTAATCATTCTGAATGGAGTGATACTCAAGCCCAACTTGCATTCGCTATCGGTCTGCTGAGAGCTACTTCTCAGCAATCAGCTCAAACCCTTGGCAAGACATCTGTCAAGTACACTTTAGCATCCCCACAGCCTCCAAGTAAGAGAAGTGGCCTTCTCAATTTAGATACAGTATTAAAAGCAGTTGACAGAAATCTTATATCCCGCTGCCTTTTCTCTCTAGGTTTGCAATCCTCATCCCATTAAAGTCAGTAGGAGCCTTGCCATTGACTTCAACAAACCCAACATCACATAGTGTTCAAGATGGAATAAACACAACTGGATTACTCTCAAACTCACTGAAAACCTAAAATCCTATTAGGTTATCAAGGTACCTTAATTCTCAAGAGACACTTGAAACTGCAGAGGCTCAGGCATTTCACACAAAACCCAGGATGTGTCCAACTGAGGTGGCAACATTGCTATTGTGCTCGTTAAACTCTTAGAACACACGAGTTAGGCTTTCAGTACAAATCACGTTGTTAAGTCCAGTTGACTGTAGTACAAACTTGATCAGAACATCTACACTCCAAACAAAAGAATTGCAAATTCGGATGAACTTTCTCAGACTTCTCATGACCTCATTTGCAGCAGAGTGGACTACTGGTTGATGCAACTTAATTGCAAATGCAAATGTTTATGCAGCAAGAGAACATGCTTTAAAGAAAAAAAAAAAAAAAGAGAAAAAGGGAAACTTTTACCCTCCAACTTCACTTTCTACATCGGTGTTTACACAAACTGAGATATCACGTGCTAAAAATTATTGGAGAACGTGTCATAAGATGTGTAAAACCATCCACTCACGTAGGCATGTGCTACAAAATGGCTTAAAAGCATTCAGGTATTATTGTAAACTGCAACAGGAGATAAGCTTTCCTTTTAATTTTTCTTAGACTAGGTGTTCGTGCAAGTTATGACCAAGAATTTAGCACATCCATTCAAATTATACCTAAAGCACTAAATCCAGCACAGCAGTAATTTTCTAGTCTTTCATACTTCCCAACTTAATGAAAAGAGACATTAATGTCCTGACCATAGATTAATTAGATGGAATCATTAAGAATTATTTCCCTGGTATCTTTTGCTAATACACATATTCTCATTGAACATTAACAACCCTGTTTGGAAGGTTAATGTTATTTTGGAAGAATATTTACGGTATCAGTAATATAAAACCCAATACCTAAAAAAATATTTTCCACCTGCAGCTATCTGTCATCCATCCTACGCAAGCTTTGAAAGCTTTCCACTATCTGTCAAAACACAGGTTTTGATGCAATAAAGACTGTAATTATTGAGCATTTACAAGAAATAATATTTTCCCTCTGGTACGTGTTATAACAGTTGTTAACATGCAAGTATGAATACTAATGCTCCAAGCCCACCTCTACTCTTCACAAATGATAAGGATTTTTTTGAATACTGATATAAAAGCAAGTATAATAAAAGAGCAAGATAAGACTGAATACAGGTCTTGAAAAGTAAACGTCAATCAGAGTAAGGTTTTTCGAGGCATAAGAAGTTGATTTGAAGTAGAGTTTGGAAATAAAGCTGGCAATTAGATCCAGGGATAATAAACAGCACATCTTTTGTGTTGAAAAAAAGAAAAAAATCCTTTTGCAACTAAAATACAAGGCTACAAGATGTGTGAAGGAAACAATACTGAGTATGCACCAAAACAACTCTGCAGATGCCACGCTAGCAGATGGCTTAAGCCGACTGAATTACTGTATAAACATTTAACTGAAAGTTTGATTTTATAAGTGTGGAAATTATACAAAACAAAAAGAAAATGATTCTAAGAAGCGCTTAAATTAGTAATTTGTAATTTTCTCTGCTAAGATGGCACAGCTCTGCTGCTTTGCAAGAGTCCTTGGAAGAGGGAATTCTGGAAATCTCTGAAAGGAATTGCACACCGTAAAGGGAACTCATATGGACACACAAAACTAAGCGAGACACTTAAAGGTAAATATATACCTTTCCACTGCTGTTGCAGCTCGAATCCATTCCAACTGCAAGTACATAAAAATCTACACCCCTCCCCACTCTCCATTTCCTCCTTCATGTCCGGATGACAAAGGCTGCGTCTCTGTTTCTATCGCTGTAACTTCTACCGCAACTGCTTGTCGTGTCACTTGGGCTCAATCGTAGTATGTGGGCAGGAAGGGCACGAGAGGAAAAGGCTAGTTGTGCACAGATACCTACAAAATACCAGTCCGAAGGGGAAAAGACAGAAATATACAGGAAAAGGAAGAAGAATTAATACAGAAATAATGTGGCTTCTTGTTACCGTCTGGATAAGATAGAATATTGCTGTTGAAACGATGGGTTTGGCCTGATTAATGCTTAGACACGTGTCTCAAATGGGTTTTTATCATTTTGCAAAGAAATAACAGGGCAAAACAGGACGCTGATGATGGGCATAGGGTCTTATCCTGCTTTAGTGAAAGGCAATCTATCCTCAGGCTTTCCCAGAACAGTGCCAGTTTTTCTTCTGGCTTTCCTGGGGAGCAACCAGACCGCAAACGGTTCCAGCACTGGGACACTGTCAAACGTGACCCTCAGGGAGGGTGTTAGGGCAGCACCCTCGGCGTCGGTCTGCACCACGTGCTCTGCAGACCACGCCACAGCGAACCCAGCCACGACCGCTGCTCACGCTGCGGACAGTTACGCTTCACCACTCAGAAGGCTACGGAACCTTTTTACATTCCCTGCTTCTCCAAAGCCATTACTTGCTATTCCAGAACCAGGGTGGCAGTTATATCAGCTACGGATAGTACTAATAAAAGAGTAAGTCAGCTTCTGCCACAAAACCTCTGTTTTCCCAGCTGTCCACATTCCAAATTCCCCATTTGGTATAATGATCGAAGAGCTAACAACTCCTCCCTTTAGGGAGCTTCCTTGTGCCAGGGACAAAATAAATTACCACCCCCTTACATCCTAATACAGAACAGTTTCTCCTAAGTCTCTCCTCCTGATCTTCGCTCTTTTTCTCTTCCAATTCACCCCTTTGCTCTTAACTCCTCTCCTTCCAGATCATCTGTTCCACACCTTATTGCTTGCGATTCCCTGATATCGCAACACGAAGGATCTGGAAATCAAGTTTAAGAATTACCATGGTGGTTTCAACTCGCCTCATCCTGCTGTGTAGGATTTTTAAATTCTACAAACAGAACGTTATTCTCTACAACCTGTACCTGCTGTAGACCTCAGAGAGGCAAAGGTGAGAAAATCCCCTGCTGACGGCAGTCCACGGGCAGCTCTGGTTTCTGATCCCACGGGTGATTTAGCTAATTAACAGATCCACTTTGTCTAGCTTCTCTCTCCACTTTCTGCTTCCAGTTTCTCCACAGTCTTTAACTTTTCTCTCTCTGATTTTATGAATCCACCAAATCTAACTCTGGAATGAGATTCAGGATTGGTAGGTCTGTAATATTTGAATATGAAATGCAGAAGCTGGGGTTTATTTTAAATGTCCTACTATTGGAAAAGCTATTAAAAACCTTATTGTAAAGAAATTAAACTCCAACACTTTGATTCAATAAACTGAAAATCTGTACTAAAATGCAAATAAATGGTGTTTGTCTAGAGTGGTGCGTAAAAGGAGATGGCAGAGAAGACAAAACACTTCATGTATTTATTACCTGTGGTGACGAACATCGTGATAGAGTGATAAAGTTCCACAGCATCGTCCGCATGTGTGTAACTGCCTAATTAACATTCGATGAGAAATAAAACTGATAACAGGACAGACTTACAGTAATCTAACTGTGATTGATCCATGAACACACCACTAACAAAAACCATTCTCGCGTGGTCTTTGCCTGCTTAAGCAAATTATCTCTAAATAAAGCAGCAGCACACAGACCTAAGGAGAACGTGAACTGTAAATGGCCTGGCGACATGTCTCCTTTAACGCTGAAACTGAGGGGCAGAGTTTTCTCGTGACACAGGTGATAAATCATAATATAAAATAATATTAACTGGAAGCCCAAGGATTTTGCTACCAAAAATTTAATTCAAAAGGCCAGAAATTTCTATTCTGATTGACTTTAAATGCTTTCTCTGGGTACTTTTTTCCTGCTGGTGTCAGGCAGAGTCACCTGCTGGTGACTGGCAGAGTCAAAAAAAAAAACCCCAAAAATTTAACTAGAAGGTCATTCGCATACACTAAAAGCACATTTAAACCTTTCTTGTTTCCCAAGATGACCAGAAAATGAAATTCAGATGAACTTCGTGTCTTGGAACAAGAACCTCCATGCAAAGCTCCCTCTCTTTTTCAGGATAATAGAAGTTGGGACACTTTTTCCATCACTGTGGGAGCTAAAAGACATTATTAAAACCTATAGTTCAGCTCCAGTGTTGTAAATCACCACCAGGCTCTATATTTTAATTTCACTTCAATCAGAACCAATTATTCCGCTTGCCATCCCTGGCCTCTCTCACTCGGTACCAGCGAAGGAACTGGTGACACTGCCACCGTGGGCTCCACAGCCCTGCTCCAGGAGCCTATCCTTGTTCTGCCTCTCCTTTCTACAAGAAAACTGCATGTGGAAACAAAAATCCTGAGCGGGACAGCTTCCAGAGAAGCTGTGGATGCCCCATCCCTGGGAGTGTCCAAGGCCAGGCTGGATGAGGCTTGGAGCAACCTGGTCTGATGGAAGGTGTCCCTGCCCATGGCAGGGGGTGGGACTGGATGGGGTTTAAGGTCCCTTCCAACCCAAGCCATTCCATGATTCTATGACAAGCGCTTGCTCACGGCACACGCCGGGGGGGATGGCCCACCCGAGCCAGGGGCCAGCCCGGCTGGGTGAGCTGACACCCACAACCGGGATGCACGGCCATCCCCGAGCCGAAGCCTGCGGCACTTAGCCTAGCCGTGAACTTCGTGACGTGCAGGTTCGGAGGTAGCACACATGGGAACAGACTCAAGCGTAACCACAGGCTTATGCACAGTGACACCAGTGTCATTTACATGTCACGTATACTTAGAAATGTCTCTTGGCAATTGAGAGTGATGAAATCCTGTTGTACAAGGTGTATTGCATGCGACAACTGAAATCACAAGTAACATCGCCAAACTAGGCTTTGAAAAGCTTCTGTAACTGCTGTCTGATGGACAGATTTTATGGAGAAGAGATGCATTGTTCTTACAGCATGAACGTGCACGGCAGAAAACAAAGCCCTCATATTTCCAAACAATCCAGGCCACAGCTTAAAAAGCAAAATAGGGGCTGGTGACAGGGCACAGGCAATCCTAACTTGTGTTGGTTTGCCACCCACGCTCAGCTGAGTCATCCCAGTGGCTCTGCATGACTAAACGCTTACCAACCCAGCACTGCAATGAATCCCTCCCCAGTTCAGAGCTTAAATTCAACTTATTCTGAAACCAACAACTACGACAGCGTGGGAGAAAACAGGATGCCCACCCCTCTGCCTTTCAAATAGCAGCAGAGACAAAGGAGGAAACCAGTGCATGATGAAATGATGTTTGATTCTCATTAAGAAAAGTGACAGTGGCAACACACTTTTTAAAAGTCTATTAGGAACAAGACAGAGCCTCGACACAAATAAAATCTAACTAGTCCCAAACACGAAGACTCTTCTCAGCAGCAAGTTATGGACAGGGTGTTCTCCTACCTAGACGCTAGTTTCTTTGGGGTAGGGGCCTGAGTGTCTGCTCCGTGTCAAGCTCCTAGGGCATCCTGATGTCTAATGTTCATGTTTCATGCTCCCATGTAACCAGGGATAATTTGCCATGCTAAGAAGGGTAAATTTCTGTGGATAGAGGGTCTGGCTGAAATTGCTTTAGACAGTCAAGTTTGATCATGCAGAGGATGTTTAGAAGCCCTTCACTGGCTGCTTCCATGTCAGGTAGAGACGTTAGCACCTCCGCACCATGTCTTGTTCTCATCATTACCTGTCTGCCAGCAGTTACCACCCCACACTATCTGCAGCCCCATGTGCTCCCCGAACCACTCCAGACTTGTTTCAGTTAAAGACTGACGTAGCAGAGACCTGTTATTTAAGCTGCCAAGGATACCAGGCTTAATTTGCAAGAAGTACGTTAGGGCAGCGGTGGCAGCAGCTCTGTCAGAGCAATCATGACATGCAGCTTGACGCGAGCCGGGGGCAACAAACTTTTCTGCAGACCCAACCCCCATCAGACACCGATGCATGAACACAGCCTTAGAGCTCGCTCAGACATCTCTGCAGTATTAATGACAATATCCCAAAATCATCCTGGTGGGACTGAGCACGGGAAGGCTCTAGCAAGTTAAAACAACAGCGGCAAAATCTGCGTTCTGAAAAGGAGCAATACAGAGCGCTATAGCGATGAGTTTAAAATAGGCTGGGCAAACTCCTGCATTTAAGAACTCCTGCAATAAATTGATGCCTTATCCTCAGCACTCTGAAATTATCAACTGCGTATGCTATCTGCCCTACAGAAGTGACACACACTGTCATGTAGGAGTGAGAGAACTCCCAGGAGGCAACAACGGGCCATTTTCTGCTGCTGTTGGCTTGGGCGGGCAGAGCACAGATAAAAGTTCAGACTGCTCAATAGCCCAGAACTCACTTAAAGAGTCAATTGAAGCCATGGCAGAAACATCATCACCTCCCATGACTGCTGGCAAACCGCACCGGCGTGGGTTGAAGTTGATTTCTCTTCCTTTCAAATAAAATAGCTTGTGAATTGATTAGAGGTAATAGAATTATTGGATGTTAGCAAGGAAGGGGATTTAAGGAAGATGTAATGACACCATCAAGGCTTTGTTGGGCTGCTTTTATTAGCCTGAATCAGCTTAGAGCAGTCCTGACACTAAGAGGTTAGAGGAAGTCTGTTACAGGCTTGCCTACGGGGTGAATGCATAACAAAATCCTTTCGTAAGGAGGGGGGAAAAAAGGAAAAAACCATCCCAGAGACACGCACCAAAAAAGAACGGCAAGTACAGTACTTTAACAGAGAAAATTTCCTCAGAAAGGAAGCAAGCAATGAGGCTAGGAGAGGAATAAATGGTGTAGAAATGACAATCGCTCTTCAGTCAGGGCCCATGACTGCACTCACTGCTGATAAGATCCAGCATGTGTCAGTTGTCAAGTGTCTCTTGTCACACTTCAATGTGAACTTTACAGCGAAAGGGGGACAAGAGGCAGTGAAGGGGAAAATGGCACTGCTCAGAAGGACTTGTGCACTCAGTGTGAAGCCATTTCAATTTTATATTCTAAAGGACTTTGTAGGTGATCCCATGAATGCAATTATTCTCACCTAATAAAAGCAACATATGCTAAGACAATTAAAAGATTTTATTATACATCTATTCATTGTATTTAGTTTTAGACAGCAGATAAACCTAATTTGAAACAAGATGTTTGCAAGGCAGGAAGCAGAAATAATAGTGGGCTCTATCTATAAGAATGTTAGTGATTCATTATATGCTTTATATAAAGAGGTGAATTAATAAAACCTTCCTTTAGTAATGACAATTTCACCTAGCAATTGAACAACCTCATTACAAAGCTCTCATTAAAACAGCGTAGCTTTTGGCTTACGGTGTCCAGTTTGGCTGGACATTTAAGTGACTTTATGACCCATCAGGAATGTCTGTTTGCAGACACACTCCCAATCTGACATAAACGTCACACCCCCACCCCTTCACCAAGAGATAAAGGTTACCCCACCACAAATTAACTCCCCTGCTTCAGGCAGAGACATACTATTGCACTGGTAGTCAACAAGCTGAGTTTCTCTAGACTTGCGTTGCTGAAAACAAACTTATCAGCACCAGAAAACAAGCTGGGCTGGTCCGTAGTTCGCAAAGTAGAGAAGATTTTGTGCTGTCAGACCAAACCAGGGCTTTGACCTCAGAAATCCAGATTAGACTGAAAAATCTAACACTTGTCACCCAAAAAGCCCAGATACAAAGAGCAAAAAGCAGTTGTGGGTGGGCTCAATCCAGATGAGCCCTGCATAGCCAGGAGGAACAAAGGCAGATACTTCACGTGACAAAAATCACTGAGAACCTGTCCCTATTCTTCTCTTGCCAAATGAGCAATGTTAGAAGACCATCCCCTGTATGATGCCCCCCCTGAAACCACAGTCATGGAATGAAAATCAATTGCAGATAAATTCCCCATTCACAGAGTGAGTTTTCAATCTTCTTCACAACCTTAAAACAAGGGGAACAGGGTCAAAGCTGCAAACCAGTAGGCAGCCACCAAAACTTCAGTGTGAGATGAACCACCTTTCAGAGCTGACAGTTCGCTCTCTGAATTCACCTAAGAAATACTGTGAAAATTCATTAACAGAAAATAAAAAGGAAAAGGGCCTGGGGGGGAGCAAGAAGGCAAGAGAGAGAGTGATATGTGCATTTCTTTGGTCTCCTACAGCACCCTGAGTCAGGTGCTGTGTGGTGAAGCCCATTGCCAGAGCACAGAGATGTTCTGCTTGTCCAGTTCTGGTACAGCAGAATGGAACATCTATTCTGGGATGGCAGAGAAGTAGATTTAAGGATTCTGCTGCACCCTGTGGGGAATAAGGCAGCTCCTGGCACCTCTCCCACATAGATTCTGGACAACTGTGTTAAAGCTCTACCTGCTCATAGCACACCTTGCAGTCGCAACTGCAACGACACGAGCGAGACTTCTGCCACAAAGTTAAGCAGGACCCACCCAAACCACTGCCACAGTGTCTGTTCTTTGTTAGAGCTACTTTCTCGTCCTTTGGGTGAGGGTAGGAAAAGAAGCACCGCTCTCAGTCACCTACAGCAGGTACTCCAAGCTGGGTACTGGTATCGATACCAGCTACCATAACTGAGACTGCCTGCTGAGGAGAGGAACAGATGGAGATTCAAAGCTCTTAGGTCCTTAAAATCATTCCTCCTCATTAGCGGAGCCACAGTGCAGTTTAATTATACAGCATCATGCTTATGCATCCACCACAGGAATCTTCTCCCAGCCGGTTACTGCTCACCTACGGAGGGACCGGTAAGCTCAGTTTTACAACACGGAAGTCGGTTCTTTCGACTTGCCTTCAGCAAGAATGGGAAAGGGTAACACGCCGGGTCAGGGGAGCGCCCTGACTTGGGGAGTACCGGATGAAAGTTTCATCTCAAGAGAAGTACCAAAATTGCTGAGCGCGGGTTTATAAATACTGTTAGACTAATGATCTAGAACAGCGAAGCAAATGGAAAGTGTTCCCAAACCTGACAATCATCAGCTATTTTCCCACCAGTACTTGAATACCTACGAAGTGAAAATATCACCAGAGATCTGGCTAGCCTGAACCACGACTCATCAATAATACACATATTTATCAGCATCCTGTCATAGATACTCTTAAGGAATAACTGAATCCCGTGCAGCACAGTTCCTTTCCCTGGCTGCTGGTACTGAAAAGTTTATCCTGTTTAAACTCTGGACTATGACACAACGCAGGAACTCGCTGTTTTACCTTCTTGTCCCACAGAGAAATTCCAGAAGATCCCACTAAACAGAGCCCTCCTTTCTTTACTCCAAGGACCTTTACAGAACATCAAAAGCCAGATTGTCTTCAAAGTCTGTAAACACTTCTTTCTGGAAGCATCTCAAGTATTCACATTGAACTTTAAGTTTTTCTTTTTTAATGTTCTTGATGCTGGCAGACATTTATTTCTCTTTTATTAAAGCCACAGCCCTCTCCCCTCCTCCCGTGTGGGAAGAACACCTTTATTAAAACCTGCGTCATTATTCCCTTATCCCCCCTGCTCCCCAGCAGCTCACAGGACTCTAAATTTCTTTTCAAAAATCAAAAAGTGCACACAGGTGCAAAAGTGTGATGCAGAGCAGAATATGGACCATACCTTAAAGGAAGTAAAAAACTCCATGTAAGCTGACTTTACACCATGAGTGTGTGATAAAAAAGCCGAGTCTGGTATTAACATTCCACCTAAGTCGTTGTTTGAATATACAGATTTGGAAAGGAAACACCTGGATATCATTACATGACCAAAATCTATTTTTTTACTTGGCACATCTTTCTGATTATAAAGTGGATGTGTGATGTGCAGTGATATTTATTAGGAGGTCATATTGCTAGTATTTAGATTTAGCCATATAGCTGTCGTATGCAGCACTGTACCCCGCAAGCCTCCTACACAACTGAAACGTATGCCACACAGCCCGGGAAGAAATGAGCAGCGTGGGGCCCTATAGGGTGCACAGGTACAGGCATTTGGTTTCCAAATGCTGCATTTATTGCTGGAAAACACAGGAATATTGCACATCTTCACTGCATTTTTGGTATGGCTGTATCATCTAAGTGTGAAGCAACTATTTATAGTGTACCACGACTGCAAATTCTAGAGTAACATATTAATAAATGATCCCTGTGTACTGGGGTGGGGGAGAAGGCAACAATGACAGGCCTTATTTTTATTTTTTAATTGCCATGATGCTCTGCAAAGGCTTGATCTTCTGCAGGGCAAAAAAAATTAAAAAAAAAAAAATCACCTGATCCTGGCATTGGAAAAGTGCCAAGCCCATCTGAGGTCCAAATCTATATGTACATAAAAAAGCAGGAAGCAGTCTTAAAAGGAAATGCTAATTAGCTTCCTGGGATTGCAAATTTTAAAAGCTTCTGTGATTGAATTTATTTTAGCAATTCTTTCTTTAAGGAATGTGAAAATTGGCCCTACAGTTGAGACTTCAAACAAAACAGGATGAAGAAGCAAGATCCCCAGTAATATTGCTTATTGCACTCAATATGATTATAGTCATACATTGAGGCCTGATCGATAAAAGAGAATTATACATCAGTATAATGACTATAAAAGTAAAATGACTTCTGGTCAACTTTATCAAAATACTTGGAAAAGCTGGAAGAGTATTAGCAATATTAAATACAGAACAACCAGTAGTTGGAACAAGGGGACAGAAATGGGCTCTCGGTGGCAAGAGTGCTGCGATTTTTACACTGGATGAAGCATAAATTAAAATCTTCTGCATTATTAACAAGAGTGAAAACATCCTTTGGGGCACAGAGAGTAATGGAAGTTCACATCTGAATTAAAGCATGGGTGCTGCTGGATGGAGACAAAACGCCAGGCAGGAAAACATCCAGAACGTTTATGAAGGAGAAGGTAAGGCAAACACACCGGTAATTTGTGAAGGAGCAAATCAGGAGTTTGCAACGCCGTTATTTTTATCCATTTCGTTACCACGCCTACCAGACCCAGCTCCGGGGAAGTTGGGTTTTAACGTTACTGCATTATACACAACTTGGAGCAGCGCAGCCAGTAAACCCCCCGTTCCAGAACCGGCTGCTTCAGAGGTACCTGCGCGCGGAGGAGCCTTGATCAGTTCAGGCATCTATGGGTTCATCTAACCACTCCTTAGCGACACTGGTAGCTCCGACTGCTCTCCAGGAGAGGAGTTTTCCCAGTTCCCCGGAGCCAGCGCTCTCGCTAACTGCCAAGAGCGACAGCCCAAACGCAGAACAAAAGCGCCTTTGCTGTGGGCCGGTTCCAGGCTCCCACAGGATCAGTGTGACCCTCCCGGACCCTCTGGGCTCCGCAGCCCTGTGCGCGGGGACCAGACGTGTCCCCATTTCAGCTGGCGGCAGCTCCCGCCGAGGCTCGGCCC
>NW_010229080.1:38984-61114 GCF_000690775.1 Eurypyga helias
CAACTTGAAGGTGAACCAGCCAAACCGTTGAACAAGGAAAGGGGTTCAGCCCAAGGCAGGTGGACGAGACCCTTCGGAAGCGCACGGACAGGACCATCAGCCACGTCTGTATTTACCCTCCCTCTTACCCCGGGATGCACCGAGGGGTTCAGGGGATCGTAGGTGCTTCTGAGCCATGAGAGGGAGTAACACCCACCACCCCAAATTCACTAAGCTTATTTTACATTAAGTTAAAGGAAAGGGGTTCAGCCCAAGGCAGGTGGACGAGACCCTTCGGAAGCGCACGGACAGGACCATCAGCCACGTCTGTATTTACCCTCCCTCTTACCCCGGGATGCACCGAGGGGTTCAGGGGATCGTAGGTGCTTCTGAGCCATGAGAGGGAGTAACACCCACCACCCCAAATTCACTAAGCTTATTTTACATTAAGTTAATGGGATTTAAAGTCAACTAAAAGCAGTTTTGTGAGGGGTTACAGCAGACTCGAGTCTAAGGGAAATGAAATATCCGCATCCAACGGATCCACGTAAGGGTGAGACTTCAGCACGGCATCCCGACAGCTCCCACAGAGAATCAGGAGGAATTAAAAGTGCCTTGTTTATGCCACCGAACGCTAAAGCCCTGAAGAGAGACCAAATGAATTTCTCAGCTGGGAAAATCTGCCTAAGGGAACAATTTAGCCCTTAGGAAATATAAATTAATAAAAAATTACTGCTCTCTGATTGTTTTGCCTGATGATAGACAAATACTGTGTGGAGGCTTTAAAAGATGTGGCTGTGCAAATATTAGGCATTTCCAAATTAAATATTTGGGCATTAATTTTTTTACTGAAATCCAGAATAGGGAGAATTTTTGAGAATAAAATTCAGAGAAACAGAACAATTAGGGCGATAGGCTCACAGACAACGTTTAGAGAACTCTAGTCTGAGATCACCTTTGCATTTGAAACACCAAGTGTGACATTTAAAGGATTTTCCAAAAATTACGCAACACTAAGATCAGGCTTCCTGAGGAGCCTTCCTGTGTGAACAGCAATCAGAACCTTAGAAGTCACAGTAACATAGCTTATTCTTCATTTCTGACACACGCATCTTTGTTTTAAGGTATGTTTAGACTTGTTTTCACAGTAAA
The DNA here is from genome assembly GCF_000690775.1 of Eurypyga helias. NCBI lineage: Eukaryota > Metazoa > Chordata > Aves > Eurypygiformes > Eurypygidae > Eurypyga > Eurypyga helias. The sequence continues at coordinate 40,116 of NW_010229080.1, forward strand.
GGAGGTCAAGACAGAAATACAGCTTAACATCCGTGTCGTTCTAACATTTGGCTGGTATTTAGAGCTCGTATTTGTTGCCATGAAGCAGCCTTTTGAAAGATGATCACTGTACCTGAAATGTGGATAGTTATAAAAATGGCATTAATTTGCTTAGACCGGAAGATTTTCACAGGAGAGCAACTAGCAGAAAACATTATGAAAATGTCCAAGAGGACTGGTAATTGAGTTGATTAGTATGACCTTGGTTATGAAGTTAATAGAAGAGTGAATGGTGCTTAGGCTGAGTTATAACCCTGCTACCTTGCTCGGAGATGTAGTGAGGTATGTAATTTGTTCAGGGTGAATCCGAGTAGCCTCGCCTCTCCCTGACAGGGTAATACACTCTGACTAGCAGAGCTTGGCCGGCCACTTCTCCTACCCCAACAGAGTAAACAGTGCAGGGTCAGGCGAGGGATGATGAACTGTGTGCTTCCCTCAGCTCAATATGGTAATTTTCTGCTGGCAGACACTTTCTGGTAAAGTTTTTCTTTTGAAATTAGGCAAATTAAAAATCATTTAAAAAAACCTTTTAAGAATGGAGACTTTCCAGTTTCAGAGCAGAGATTCTACATCCCTCTGAATTAAACTCCAACAAAACGTATCTTGATTTACCGACTCACCCGAGCCCGTAGTTCTAGTGTTGCTTTTTAACCCATCACATTTCAACCCTGCAATTGCTCCAGAAAGACTTTTAAAAAAGGCAAGGTTTGCCTCGCAGAATGGGAGCTTTATTTGCTCAGAAACTGATTCGGCTAAATTCCCGAATGCACAGTGCTTTGATTGCCTTCCTTGCACTAGATTAACAGGGGTTATTTAAAGGTATTTTAGGTGGCCTCCCATTTCAAGGAAAAAAGGCTCCCAAAATGATTAGACAAATCAGACAATTAGACAAAGAAGGTGAGGAAACACAAGTCCAATTGCAATACTTGGTATTCAGGGCCCCACCAGTAACCTGGATGCAATATTAATTATCTATCAGGCATCCCTGGAATATGTGCTTCAAGAAAAAAGTAGTCACAAAATAGAATTTTAAAAGTTCTGCAAGTAATCTTTAAGTACTCGACATCAGAACAACCATTTTTTAAAAGTCAAGGAACAGACCAACATCAATGTCTTCAAAGTCAGCATAATTTAAATATTACCCCTTTCCTTCCATCCCTGACGAGCTGTCTTGCTATTTTATTGCAAGTTTCACAAACGAATAACTGGCCAAGGTTCCCTAGAAGGAAAATGCCTACATAAGAGATTCAATTAAATTACTCTGTTCATTCTGCGTGTGTCCGACGCAAACTCTGCTTTACCAGGAAACCAGGCACAGACATTCAGCTAAAAACTGCCACACATCAGACACGTAATTTCAAAAAACAAATCAGAGCTCTTTTAGTTTCACAGCTATCAGGATGTCATCATATTCTTTTCCTGAAGAAATCCAAGAGGATGAAAGGAGGGGCTTAGCAAATAAATTTGCATTTTTTCTTAGAAATTAAAAAAATTTTTCATTTCTTCTCATTGAAGTACCACAGAGACATGGGGTTAGAAATGGATTTAGAAAATAATCCAAGACAAGTAAAGAAAACTGTAATCTCAATAAGATTCCAAATATAATCATTTCAGGGGCAGAGGAGCAACAGCGGTTTTTGTGTGTCCATGTATCTGAGAGACTCGCAAAAATACAAGGCGCTCTGAAATCAGGTGTTACATATTCGTCTCTCATTTCACAGGGCTAAAAATCAAACTGAATATTTAATTCCAGGCATAAACTAATGACCTGATCTGGAATCATGTAGCACGAAGACAGATTACTGTTGACATGCTGAGTCCCAGTGAAATCCCTGGGATATTGTGTGAGCAGAGCAGGCTGCCAGCGTGCCACACAATGCTCAAACCAGTGCTGCTGAAATGGGGCTTGGGATATTAATTCACAGTTACCACCACGTTTTTAATATCATTCCTCCTGTTGTCTTGAAGGTCAGTGGATCCAGAGGAAATTTCCCACACTCAAAACAGCGTGCATGGTGTTAAACTCGTAACAGACATTGATTTTGAAGTTCCGCCGAAGGTTTCCATCTCAAAGTAAAACCAATTCCAGCCAAGCCTTGAGCTGTTTGTAAAGGTTTGTCAGCTACATGCAGGACAGATTTACTTGGTTTTTTACCAGTACTGAGCTGACACTAATTATTCCACTGAACTCTGGATTAAATCCTCATCCCACTGAACTGATGGGAGTGTTGCCACTGACTCCCACAGCACCGGGAGTTCACCCTCTGGCTTAGGCTCCGTGCCACAGCCTAATACTTTCCGCATAATGAGGCCCATAAAGCTTATCTTGAAAGCCAAAAAATATTAGGTCAACTTGTTATCGCTCTGATTTTTTCTCTTTTCGGAGGGACAGCTTGTTTCAGCTAACATCGTAGCCTCTCTGCTCGGTACTGCCGATGGGAGCGGCTCGGCCATCTTTACGGAGCTCTGCCGGAGCGAGCACCCTCCACGCAGCTTCAGCTGAAGTATTTAGTTAATTTATTAGCATGCACTACCCAAATTCAAAGACTTTCCAAGGAAGTTTGACTGCAGCGGCAGCATTCTGATTTATGAAGCTCGGTTATCGTTTTTAAAGCACAGCCCTATCCCCAGCCTGACGCGACTGACAATGACATATACCCAGCGTGGCTGTCGAGCCTCGCGGGCTGGCTTCTCGGCTCCGCAGCAGCACTGCCCCACGCTGGGACCAGTTACACCCCCCTCCCCTGCAGGTGGGTCAACTGGGCAGTTCGACACCTGTCCATAGCTGGCTCCAGCCATGGGGATTGGTGCAAAACTGCCCATCCAATTCATTCCATAAAACCCAAACAAACCCGGTTTAACAAATCCAGCTCTGTGTGACTGAAGTTTGCACTGCAGCCACTACTGCAGAGTTAGAGATTTCCAGACAAACCAGGCTTGCAAAAAAACCCGACCCAAAACCCAAAAGAAAAACAGGAATCTAACACCAGACATATGACTCTGTATGTGTACTTGCAGGCCAGCCTGGATATTTGTTTGCTCCTTCTAAATATGGATGTTAAATGCTCCCTCTCCCTCTACACCAGACCATCACATTTTCAATAAACCACTTCAGAACATATTTGAACATGCCTACTTAATAGGAGCAAAATGTCATACAACCAAAACATCCTTCCCATGTGGAGAGAGAACATTCCCCAAGACAAACACACAGCAAACCTAACTAGAGGAGGTACAGGCGGTTACGGAGATCTAAGCAACGGAAACATGCCTGTCTGGAGTCCAAAAGAATTACATTAAAGATGCTCAAGTATCATTTTAAGAGTCTGAATCTTGACATCAAGCAGCCAAAGATGCTTTCATGGTCTTTCTTCAAACAAGAAGGCAGAAACACAAGTGGGGATTTTCTTTTATGCTCAGCAAGATAAAACCTGAGTATAAACACTGAAGTATTTACTCTCACAGCAATCCCATGAAATGCACTGTTATTCCCATTTTACAGATGAGGAACTGAGTCACAGAAAGAGTATCTGGCTCATGGTTTTAAAGGTGGTTTAAAAAAAATAAGCTGAGGACACTGGGTTCACATCCAGTGTTTGAGCCACAAACCCAGCATTCATCCTTCATAATAAGGTCAACTTTTCATTCAATAACTACAAAGGTGCTGGAGGAATTCCGTAAATCCTTCTGTAAAAGCTGCTAAAAGCTACATGACATTAAGATGAAAACTAGTAAACCTGAGCTCTAGTAACATATCCACTCAAGCAGGCTCCAAGCAAATGTGGAAAATAGGTGTTTCATAGCTGAGGCAAGAAAGAGAAAACCAGAATGTCTTTGCAAATGATTTTGTTTGTGCGAGCGATGTGCTTTTGCTGAAAGACCGGCGTGTGCAAAAAGGGTGTATTTTTGGTATGTCAGCTTCAATTACCAGCAATCTAAGAGTGAAAAGCGACAGCCTTCTCCCAACAACCTCTCCAAAGGAGATGCCCGTCAGCCGAAAGCCCTGCTCCCGGTGTGACCTTTCTTGCTTTATGACTGGGCATAAGGGCACACGGACATTTTATTTAAACTTGTTTTGAGAAAACTGCTTGTTAGACGTTGATTTCCAGCAGCCACTGCCCTCTGAAAAGAATATTCATGGCTGGCCTTTCGCTTCAAAGGCTAACAGGGTCAAACTGAACCCCCCCTTACACTTTATTCCTCCGATTTTTTTGTACATATTAACGACTACTTACATTATTTTACATAAAAATGCTTTTGAGTGAGGATGCACACTGTACCGACTGTTGCTTTTTATCATTCCTGATGTGGATGCTAGAGAAGAAAGCGGAAAATGGTCCTAACAGGCAAGCTGGCTCCCAAAAGAGGTAATGCAGGGAAAAAAGAAAAAAAAAAAAAAAATCACCCACTGCACAGCAAGACAAAGCGGTTTCGGCACAAGTTTCAACACAATACCTAACACTTTTTCAGCACGCAGCTATTAAGAGCACGTCACAGCCCGCTCATCCCCTCGCCGTTCTGTTTTCTCTGTTTAAACAAAAATTACAGCCTCTCATTTCGCTCGTGTGGTTAAAGGGCCCCGTAATCCACGGTATCCTTGGCTCTGTCACTGTGCTTGCTGACCCTACCGTGAGCAGGCTCTGACCACCAAATGCGAGCGGAATAAATTATCGCTGACACTCCAATATTTAATTATGCAGCTGTCAGAGCGGCCCTTTCGAAATTCATTTTAATAAAGTGGGAACTTTTTCCTTTCAAGGTTAGAGTCAGGGGAGTCACCTTCTGTGTCAGGCTGAGGTCTCCACCATGAGCTTTGCATTCTTCCCCGAGAAGCCTGTCACTTGGCCTGATAGAAGGACCAGATAACGGCACCGATGTCTATTGGCCTCCCCCGCCCTGCCTGAATGAACATCCTTCATTTAAACCCACAATAATGAGGACCTCAAAGTCAGACAGGCAGGCACAAGGGCAGCTCGGCAGGGACAAAAAAATGGCTTCTGATTATAAAATTCACTCAATGTTATAGCTGCAATCTAAAAGCAATCATGTTCATCTCACTGTTTTAACTGGTTAACCAGAAATATTTAACATGTTAAAAAATGTGAACGGAAACCCAATGTCTGAAGCCACAGCAGCCCGTGTTTCCCTGCTCTGAACTCAGACAAGCTGAGGAAGACGGCTTTGTGTTCGGCCATGAGCGCAGTACCTAACCACATCTTTTTGCCAAATATTTAGATAATAAAGCTGGACAACGAAACTCCCCATAAACAGGCAATGCATCACGTGTAACCTACGCGTAGCACGATGCGTATGGCGTATTGATCATGCGTGCTTCCAAGACACGTAAACGCAAAGCTGCTGCCTGTGTACACAGCGATGCACACATCCACACACACACGTGGCCTTTTCACACGTACGTGAAACAACCCTGAGTAGCAAGTGCAGGTCGTGAGGAACCTTGCCTTCACGCAAACAGGGACCATTTGAAAACGCAACCACCTCTCAGCTGAATCTTCGTACTTGCAGATCACTGCTTTCTAAACTTTTGATTATTTTAGCGTGCAGCTGGGAGAAAAAGAGATACAGGTTTACCATGAGCAGCTCAAATACATGAGCAAGAATGTAGTTGACTGAAAGAATAAAAGAAAGAAGAACAAGCAAAAAAAACCAAACCCACCAACCCACCACACGTTTCAAATCTTGTTTCTATGTGACAACACTTCTAATGCCCAAGTCACGATGTCAGTAACAACTCTGACTCGCAAGCTGGATGCCCTCCCCGGGTTCCGACGGTGCTACACAAGCACGGCAGTTTAGCTACGCAACATTTTCCCGAGAATGATTATACATCTTTTACAAATGGGGAAGTGAAAAACACATAAATTGTGTGTGGGTCGGGAGTTAAAGCGCTTAGGAAGTTCCACATCTCCCAGTTTAAATCAAAAGAAGTTTTACTAATGAGGGAGAAGTTAATAGGATACCATCCCATTGGTGCTGTGACCTACCCCAAGACACAGAGAGTCCCAGGAAAATAAATTAAAGCTTTTGCAAAAATGTTTTTTTGACTTAATTTGATCCACAGTGAAGTCACAGCCAAGAGAGAACAATATGACTCACTAGTACACAATGTTTTGTTTTCTGGATTCATTAGTACTAATGAAGAACAGGTGGAAGGTACCAGGGGAAATGCTGTGCAGAGCAGTTCTCCAGCACATTCCCCTGCCCAAGTCAGGCCTCAGCATTCGGTCTTTTGTGCTCTCCCTGCAAGTGGACGCACTTTGTACCTTCCAAAACCCGCAGAAATAAATCACTATCCGCAAAGCTAGCAGAAACCAGTACGTACTGCATAGGAAGGGGTAAGAGTTCACTCAACTTTCACAGTTTTCTCAAACTTGATGAGTTGTGCTACAGGACTTCACAATAAAAAAATGAAATGAAAATAGCTTACTCACTGTTTTCAGTGTGAGATCAGAACTTCCCAACAAAAATGAAACTTTTTTTTTTTTTACCATCTCTTCCTTCTGATTCACTTCTCATACCCACCTAAGATGGCTAACAAGACACATCGGGGCTTATCCCACCCAACCTTAGCTACCTAAGCAAGAACCTGTGCATAAATGACGTTGCCCTTGTCCTCCTTCTGCCAATGGAGTTCCCCGACGCCTTCAGAGGCTGAGCTAGAACGACCCTTTGGCGGTACCCACCGCACTGGATCTGCAGGCAAAACCACAGGCGAGAACTTGCAATCCAGGTTCCTGGGTCAAGTAGTGTGTGTCTGGGTCTTGGACAGTTATTTACCGGCCGCACATCACGTACTTCGTCAACAGGGCCCTGCTTCCAAGTGGTCTACGCATGTTTCTGTACTATAAATAACTGCCAGCCTTTTTTTTTTTTTTTAAACAACTTGTGCTAAGATTATCTCCTGCTGTTTCCTGCTTTAGGTCCTCTCAATTTATTTTTGGCTCTGCCATTTAACTTTGGTAGAAACAAGTATTTGGACACACTGCCTGAATTTTGGCCTCAGCACGTACAAAGCTGTGTGCATCTTCTCATTGGCTTGGAACTCGACGTCGATGATGCTTACCGTGTGGAGACCACGCTCCAGGAACGGAAAGAAAAAACCCTAACGCATAAATAAAACTTATTTATACTCTACTGGGAACCTAGGGAACTAAGTACCTTAAAACACAGTTGTTTTCTGGGTGTTTGAACTGGACACCTTCAGCTTCACACAAGCACAATACACTTGAACGTGTCTGATGAATACTTCACCCTGAGCAGCACAGTCTACCTCCTGGTGTAATACAAAGTGTTCTTACGTCAATGCTTTTGCTGTAAATTCAGACAGATTTGCTGAATCTGACTCGTCACTAATTTTTACAGTGGCAATATAATTACAGAACAAAACATCGGGGAAAAACAGAAAATCCTCTGAAGCCTGGTATGACAGGCACCTATGACCACACCAAACACTCCAGCTAAGCGACTCCCCAGACCCAACAACTGTTGAAGGCACACAACAGCGAGGGCTGTGGTTCCCGCGCAATAATGGGGGAAGTGCAAATAAATTCTCAGTCAACGAGAGGGCTTACGCTAACCTGGCACTGGGAGAGTTTTCAGTCCACAAATTCCTTCGCAACTGAGTAAACTTAAAGAAATAAAACTAGATTGAGCATTGCTTTAATACCTGCTGCTGTAGTTTCCCACACTGTTCACTGGCTTGTTAAATATGAAAAAGATCTGCCCTGCAAAGCCGCAGAGAGGAATACAGTCACAGATGGGTTAATTGTTCACTCCTCGGATCTTACCATTTTTATTTTGGTTTAAATACAACCTGTTATTATAACAAGAAAACTCCCTGGCCTTGTGTACAAGACTCAAATATAATCAGCGATATCACACTGTCCCTTAATAGAAGGTGCAATATAAAAAAGATCATTTAAGATGCCAGTAGCTTCCCTCCTGACCCTGCCTGGCTGAGAGGCAAATTGCATTAGAAAATGACATGCCATTCATCTCACGAGTAGTTGCAGGAACATTTAGCTAATTAAATGATTAATAAATTTAACACTGCTTTATAATTTCATTTAGCCATGTTGGAAATCACACGGTGCACTGCGTGTGCACCGAATGAGATTAGGTGGGAGTTGTGGGTTTCACCGGCTGCCCTGGTAATTGAGATTAGTCTATTACTACAGTGACCTTTTTAACTTTTATATTCTCTTGTTAAAGTGAAATAAAATTTTATTCACTTTTAAGGCATATTTACTTAGTGAAATTTACGTGAAATTAAAGAAATACTAAGCTAAGAAACATTCTTGGTACCTGCTCATTCTTTTTTTGTGCTTTTAACCTTATTTTGCACCTCTTTATGAATTCTTGCTTTAATTTGGCAGACCACCACGAAAGCACACTTGGAAATAAAATTCCCTTTATCACTAAAACCAATAAACACCACCACCCCCCACAAATGCTGCAAAACCAAACAGCAGTGAATACGTCCAACATCACGATGATGGGCTTGGAGCAGGGCATGTGGCACATACCAAAAAGCCGTCACCTAAACACACCTACTTCTTCACAGGTGTTTCCTGCAGCTGTACCTGGAGACTGCCTGGGGAGGGGTAGTGAAACTGTGACTCTGCTCTAGCGCCGTCAGCTAGACAGGGTGTTGTGGCTCTAGTCACCCGCGGACAGGTATACATTTAGTTACAGCAAATCCCCCCACTTTTTGTACACCCATCCTTCCACACAGCTTCAGACAAAGAGACCCTACTTGCTCGCGGGCCTCACAATTCACTACATAATCATTTACCTGTAAAATCAGTGCTTAAACGTAGTTTCTGAGGGGCAGGAGGGGACCCTGAGGAAAGCGACAGCTCAGTCTCATTGTACCCAGCTTACGGTTAGAGGCTGCTGGTATGCAGCACACCCCAATTTGGCACACGCCATCCAAGGAAGAATAAATGCCCAGTTTTGTTGTGATTGATGCTGAAAATCATTCCCAACACTTCTGGATAACAATTACGGACACTGTGTCTTCAGATACTCAGCCCAGGTTAGAAAGTTAAGACCCAGGTAGTTCAAATAGCCAAATAAACTCAAAATCCCTTTGTCTACCCAGGCACAGCTCACAGTTGTCTTAATGTTAAAAGCATAAGCATCTACCCACGTAAAATTCATTTCAGCAGTACAAGGACTCATTTTATCAGTTCTTGGAAAACTTGTCAAGATTACTGACACTTAAGCCAGCTCAGAACAAATTTTCAATCAATATGTCTAATGCTAGGAGGGATGTTTAATGTGTTTCCTTCTTGAACAGATGTGTGCTTATAATGTAGGAAAAAAAAAAAAGAATTAAAAGGCATACCATTACTGAAAACTGATTTCTATCTGAATCACACAGTAAAACATTTCAGAAAGTATGTTTGAAAAAAGACATGTCAGAGCAGTGTTGACTTTTTTCCCGAGATCCTGATCACTCAAGAAAGGGATAAACTACTTGGTAGACTGTTCATACAACATGGATATAAAATCCATGGTGGCTGAAGTGAACCGATGTAGTGGAAATGGGATCTGACAAGAGTAAGTAATGGTTCTGCTCACTTACTCTGGTAAAAGAAAATTCCAATACAGATGGGCCCAACATGTGGGAGAAAGAAACTATTATCAGCGAACGCATTAAATATAGCAACTGCAGCAACAATTTCATCTTGGAGGCAAAAAAGGCCAAACAAATTATAGGTGATAATTACAACAGCTATTTACTGTGATAATTGGAAGGGAAAATTATTCCTGGATATCCAAACAACACCGTCACCACAGATGTGAAAAATCAGCAATAGGATGCAGACGTACAACAGTGTCTTGATGCAGGGGAATAAATTCCAGTTCTTTTGACCCAGTGACTGAAGTCCACCTGGCTTCAGAGGGATCAGCTTTCCACCCGACTCTGTGGGGCTATTTTCTTGCCCTTGGATCAGCAAAGGCCAAGCACACAGCCATGAAGGACCAGTGATGTGGGGTAAGCACCACCTCCTCTGCTTTTAGATGTGACTGATGTAGGCATCTGTATCTCAGCTTCGTGTCTAGACCTCCAGTGAAGAAAAGGTACTTTTTGAGAACTATTCATTTAGTCACTTACCCGAGGGTTAGATAAGCTGTGGTATAGAAGTTCTCTCCTTGGACTACAAACAGGATCAAAAGCTGCTAATTTTATGGAAAAAAAAAAAAATCCTGCTGCTAAGCTGCAAGTTCTTGACAAGAACTGCAGACAAGTAAATGCACTCTGAGGCCTCCAGAACAAAGCTCTTGCTCTTGAACTAGGCATAGGATGAAGGGCTGCTAAAATGCCCCTGTGACGAGCGCATGATACTCTCTGTAGTCACAGATTTAGCAGCTTTGACTTTGGAAGTCCTCTGAAAACTGTTCCTATACACAGGGCCTTCCCAGGAATGGTCAGTTCCAGCAGCTGTTTTCTTCTTTTTCTTATGGGAGTGGTCACTGGCATTGGGTTGGATATATTATTTGCACCAGGGAAGATAACAGATGAAGATGGTGACCTGGTGACATGTGCTCTAGAGACAGTATCTTACAAATGCCGGAGGGAATACCATTTTCTATAAAAACAATGACATACATGTAACGGAAGCTCAGCCTCTAAAACGTACAGTGTGTACATTGGGCTTTCTAGAACTGAAAGTGTAAGGGGAATTTTATTTCTTGGAAACAGAGATTATTTATGCTGGCAACTACAGACATGACAGGATCTAAATAGCCATTATCCACTCACGACTGTGAGAAGCAGGAAAACCCATCCAAGTTTTCCAGGGACTTACGTCCCCTAGCATCTCCCTGTGTTATCAATCTCATTCCTTCAGACGAGATCAACTGCAGGTTTTATTAAAAGAGAGGTGATCAATAAAAAAAACATGTTGCAAACACAAAAGGTGAGTCTTAACAAAACGGCTGGCAAAACTCCTATTAATAAAATTGGGTCTACGGGTAAATGTGACAAATTTTGAGTAGATAGGCTGATCTATATTTAAGTGTGGGTTTTTTTGGTTTTTTTTTTTAGATCTTGTGAGGATCAGGTAGTATTAGACCTTCAGGAGTGAAAATGATCATCCTTAAAATAAGCATTTTGATCTTTAAATAGTAGTTTTGTCCACTTCTACAGCATCCACTTTTGCACCAAGGTAAGTTGGCATCCATGGTGGGTTTAAACTTAAACACATATTGTCAGCAAGAGGTCAGTTGACAGAAAGGTGTCATGGTTATCGGACAACCACTGCAGACTGACACATCTGCTCTCTTAGCTCCAGATGAGCCACCCAACCCCATCATAAGCAGACTCTCTCTGGGCAGCAGCTATGTTACTATGGCATGTGAAAAAAATAAACATTTTTCTAGACCTTTGGCTGATGGAACTGGTTCAAAACAACATGTCCTAAAACCTCATGTATTACCTCTGTAAAAATAATCAACTCTCAGAAAAAGCAACTAAACCAATACCAAGACTAATTCACCTGACTTTAAACTCACTTTGGCCTTATGAATTGCATCCAAATCAGATGTCTCAGGTTGTCTAAATTAGGCACTGTGAGTACCACCCATAAGGAACCTTTTATTATAGAGCCTTGGCTGTAGGAAAATAGCTAAGTTGTGCTGGAGCTTGGAAATGGCTCTTCCCCAGTTACTAGCCAGGCCAGAGTCCCCTTCCCATAGGTCCCACCACATCTCTTTTCCCGTTTACTAACAGCAAGTTATTTTAATTTAATTCCATGTTCTCACATGGAATAACAGGTAAAAGGAAGTAGAGATTATAAGTAATCCATCTATTGCTTGTTCTCCGTAAGTATCTAACTAGTAGTGACTGAGCAGCTGCTGTTTCCCACACCTGGAAAAGCATGGCAATACCTCGGTTAGCAAGAGGTGGCAAATGAAAGTATTGTCATCAGTTGGATTAAAACCCTTCAGTTTCATTTCTAACAGTGATTTAGCAGCTCAGAGATGTCAACTTCACGGTGAGTATGATGTGACATCCTGTCTGTTGAAAACGGGATGTATTTAGCAAACGTTAATGCAACAGATGGTAGCGTGCCAGGGAGAAAGCATCCTTAAATCTGGCCCTGTGTTACTTGCTGGTGTCCACAGCAGACTGGGAGCTTTGCGTGGCAGTCTGCTGTTGCCTCTGGACATTCCTGAAGTTTTGGGAGGAATCCAGGTGCTGGCTGAACTAATTCTCCTGGCTCAATCACACACGGGGAGTCCTGACCTCCCAGCTCCACTGTAAATAAAGACACGTTGCCGGATATTTTTATGCATTGTTATTTTTGTATGTTGTTCATAAAATGAATTCCAGCCTAAATCTATCCACGTAGGTCTCACTGCTACTTCCCCTTTCCCCAAAGAGAACAACTTGAATGCATCCTGAATGGCTGCCTCCGTGAAACGGTTGGAGACACGATACGAGTAATGCTGTTAAAAGCAAGGAAACAAACCCTGTTACTTCTGTTTAGGGAACCCTGGCAAATCTTGTAGCTCACAGTAACGTCAATTTAGCTGTTATAATTTCTTAGGTTGTTTAATTTTAATTGGAATATTGATTCCCAAACTAATTTTTGTGCCATCAGTGTCAAATCCCTGCCTTGTAACCACTGAGATGGACCCAGCTAGCTCGATGCATCGAGCTCTGCCAGGTCTGACTACCGCAGCCTGATGCACCCTCCAGCGTTATGACTCTCCCTAATGGGCTATAATCAAGGCTGCAATCTCTGTGAAGCCCCAACACTGTGGTTCGTGGCCAGCGGACCTGCATCATCTCACAGATCTAGACCAGATGCCTCTACTGGCGCAAGCTCAAACCACCCCTTGACTCGGCGCGTAGCCTGGCTGCACCACGCAGAGGACGCAGATACTCCCACCAGATCTGTCGTCACAGGGTCCGCACTCCCGTTATGATGGATGATTTTCACTGCTAATGAGGAAGAGAAGGAGAAGCCGAGTGTGTGCTGGTGCCCTTCCAGCAGCCTGGTCTGACTGACAGCTCTGCCGGCACCCAGCCACCTGGAGTCTAAACTGGAGATGGATCAGTGGTCATGTCACGTCTCCAAAACAGGGGTTTCCACACAGCCTGACCCTATGCCTCCGGGTCCATCTGAAGCATCAAACCGATTGTTTGCAGTTAAAAAGAAACGGTGCACACAAGCTGGAGGATGGCGTATTGACCTCATCGGTCACAGAAGGGGATCTGCAGGGCTGCCTCTGCTACCCCTGAAGAAAGTGTCACCAGTGCTAAGCAAATTATTATAAGCAAGAGAGAAATAATCAAGGGTGGAAAGTCCAATTCTTCACACAGGATGTGCTCCTTAACATAGATTTAGCATTGTTCAGTGTGATTTGCTGTAATTGCTCAGAATTGGAACCATTTGACCTTACTACAGCGAGCCTCAGTGTTTGCTAAATCCTGTTAATAAAAAGCAAACGGCCAGTCTCTTACTCGCTCTCTGGAACAAGGGCAGGACTATGTGAGGAAATTCACTGTGCACGCCTTTATAAAGCCAGTCGTGGTTTAGCAAACCAGCACGATGGGAGATGCTCCCTCCGGCTCCGCGCAGGTGTAAGCCTGCGTGTGCATCGCTGCCACGCCGGTACAAACAGGCTGTGCATTGTGCTCCGCTCATCCATCACCCGCTCTGTCAACACAGGTCAACTAATCCTGCTCTGCGTGACCTCTGACCAGTGCACCGAAGGGAGGCAACAAAAATTCAAATGCACTGCTGAGGGAGACAGAATTGTTAAAGCTGCCTTTTCTTCTCACCGAGACAGGGTAAAACAAACTCCTAAATGGTATTAGAGAGCAAACCTCCGTAAATGAGGAGAAGCTGCTCTCCGAGTCTTCCCCTTTATGATTAATACACTGCCAGGCCCTTTCCCATAATGTAGATGCTTTCTTGGGTTTTTGCTCTGAAAGACTCCTGCCTCAATTAATTTTATCTCAATATTTCATGGTTAAAAAAACCCAACAAAGGCAAGCAGAGGCACAGCCCAAACCAGACAAAGGGGGACTGTAGGCGCACCAGATCAAAGCTGCTAACTCCACAGACGGAGCTGATTCCTCAGTTTGTTGAGGCAAAACAATAAACAACATCGATGCCTGTGCTGAGGGTATGAGTGGCCAGACAAGTACGTGACAGTGAAAGAAGACAGGCCATGTTCTGGGACTGGTGTGTCTGGAGCTGGGTTTTCACACAGTTGTTTACTTCTAGGTCTGGGGGCAGCTCAAGGGAAGAAAGGAAGCTAAAAAGGCTTTGATACTTACAAAACCAGTAATCTTATTCAAAATAATGGCATTGCTCCTCATTCAGAGAAGTTTCAGTACTGGAATGGCTAAGCTAGAAGTATTTCCATACCCCAACGTTTCTTATCGATCGCTGGGACAATAAGCTCTCAATATCTTGAAAGACTGAGGAGAAGACATTGCAAGACTCATAAACAAACCAAGCAAAGACTTTTCCTGCCTTAGCTGTCAAGGTAGTCACACGCAGAATGTTTTTACTGAAAAACTAGAACAGGTATTTAGAGCAAATTCAAAACACCGTCCCACTTCCTCCAGTTACTAACAATATAGCGGAAAAACATACACATCCACTTGCATGTTTTTGCTGGCAGGTTCTACGATCATTTCTGTAAACAGAAGGTAAGATGTGGAAATTCCTTTGCATCGAAGAGAAACCGAGCACAAACACCACAGGATAAACACGGCGCATCAAGCCTTACAGTGCAACGCGTTCGCAAGAGTCCTCCCGGAAGACCCGCGGTACTGACGGTTGGCGATGAGAGGGAGGGGTGCGATTGTACAGAGTAACTTGCCGGGCAGGTAACACTGAACCCCATAAGCAGGAGTGAAGAAGGTAAATGGGATGACCTGATTTCAGTGCAGCTGGTCCCATACCCTATCACACTCAAAAACTGTGTTTTAAGGCGACTTCTTTTGGAAGCTCTACAATTTCAGTAGCGCTCTCTCTTAGCAACTTTGCTTTTAGCTTGTTAAGAGGGATTTGCTTTTCAAATGTAACTGGCAGCTTGTTCACCCATGGAATGCAAATGTAAAAATTACGATGAAGCCAGAAGAGAGTCAACCCAACATAAAAATGCAGCAAAAACTGAATCTGAAACACAGATGCTAAAGCCCAAACCATTTTGATAATTTCAAAAACTGAGGTATTCCCACTCAACCATTTTCTAGGGTTGAGTTGTGGGTTGTATAAAGGACAAAACTGACTATCCTCCACACTGGCACACTTTCTGGGACATTGATGTCACTTGGAAGGCAACCTTTAAACACCGCTCCAAGTTGCCAGCAAAACGGAAACTATTCCTCACTCACAGTACACAGCACAGCCCCAGAAAACGTATGTGCCACCTGAATTTCTGTTACTAATATGTGCAAATTTATGAACTATCACCTGATACTTCTCCAAGACACAACTTTTGATATGAAAAACCGGTGGAAACACAGTCCTTAGGCACAGTTCTAGCTCACATATGTGCACACAGCTTGCCACTGATTTCAACAGGAGTCACATTTAAACAAATTTAAACTAAATGTTCAGCTTCTGGTAGTTCCCAAGATAAACACGAGCAGGCCCCTGTGGTGTGATAGCCGTTAATGCAAATGCACAGCTTTGTTGACATGTAAAACCTTCTAAGAGCCAGAAGCTGGTTATTCTTAGTCATCAAGATGAGATTTGAATCTTTGGGATGTTTGCCTAACCCTGTGGGCTTAATCCATTCTGAGTTACAAATTGTAATTCTCTAGCAGTCACTTAGAATTTAATCTGGATCACTGCAACATTCAAAGTTGCTGGTCAGATTATGGGCTGACCCTACAGTTGAAATATCATCAATAATATAATTACTAAAAAATACTACCAGAATCCTGAATAGAAATAGTTAGATGGCCACAAAGACTTATATATGAAGGGTGAAAAGGCAGGAACTGATTAGCTTCACGCTAGAAAATTGAGTTCAAAGTCATCAGACGTGCTCAGGACTGGAGGGTTTTTATTGCCAAGGCAGGAACAAGCGAGTAGCTGCTGAATGCAGCTGATATTCCACTGATAGCTAAGTAGGAGACATCCTTATAAAGCTGCTGAAAAGAAGTTTAAATAGGTCTCCACAAATGAGGCTGAAAAGCAATCTCATGTAGAAACCACGTCTAGTTTTGTGCAACAGCACTTTTTCAGTGGACAGCCTGAGATCCTCTTCCACTTGCATTTTCTTCTGTTGTTGATTTTTGTAGGACACTTCCTCTTTAAGAAGTGAAACGATATTCAAAACTGGGGTTTTACTGTAAGTGATTTCAAGATTGTACTTTACCTCTCCTACCACAACCACAACTCCAGACCCTGTCTCTCCAAAACCAGCAACAACAATGAATGGCGAGTTCGTGACGTTACCTCACGATGCAACTTGGCAGCAAGAAGGAAGAAACAGGAAGGTTGGCTCAAGGCTACCATGGAGCTAAAGCCTGCTTGAGCATTTGTTTTATCACTTAAAACAAATATAAATACTTTCTTTAAGCATATTCCCTCCCCCTCCCTTTTTTTTTTTTCCTAAATCTCACTCAGACAACACGATTAGGAGCTTGAATCTTGCCTAAGTGCCCATTTCAGACAAGGCACAGCTCTGCCATGGCTACCACGAAGGCATGCCGACACGGCCGTTGATTACCGTATGCAACGCAACACTTGACACCTTGTGTTACACATTTGTGTATTTGCTCACCAGCGTCTTCTTTTCACCCTGTGATTCACATTATATTCCTGACTCCTTTTTACTACTCTGACATAACCAGAATCCAAGGAGTGTCTTCAGTCACTTGCAGACTCCTAAGTGAAGGATCATGATTTTGAGAAAGATGATCTTATTCTCCAGATGTGAGGGTTTTAATTTAGCCCAAATGGAGTTATTTGTAAACAGAGCACATGGATATGGTGAATTACAAACTAAACTCCAACAAATAATTATAAGGAAATGTGTCAAAGGCTGCAAATCCACAAAGAGCTGTTGGCATGACCGTGGGCTGTTGTGAAAAGGAAAGAAAAGCCAGGAGAGTGTAAATAAATGCTACTGCAAGTGCCTGATCTACCCTGACATTATGGTTTTACTTTGGTATTAAAGTCAGACCCTGGTACACGCTGCAAAAACTTGGGAATGACATTTCCCTACTTAGTATAAACGTTTGTGTGGAGTTCAGAAAAGAAAGAAAGATTTAATAAGCCATCCGTTCCAAGGATCAGTGTGCAGCTGGAAGTACCCATCATCCCAAGATAAACAGTGACAAATAATCCCTGGTTGCTGTTAAGAGTCTCAAGGTAAATCTTCTTAAGCGTAAGGGTGTAGACGCTGTTGTCCTGGGGAAAGTCCAGCTCAGAAAACACGCCAAGGTCTGGGTGTTTCTGCTGCATATGGTATTGCTCCCCCCCACGTTTCAAAAGCTGAGGAGAGCAGTTAGGCACTGTTACCGGGCACTTGTCAGGGTAGATGTGGACGTTGTCAGTGTTGGGCAGAGTGACCTTCTCCCAGCGCGTTCATGGGGAGTTTGGTCTCTCATGGTGCCGACTCTATCGCACAGAGTCCAAGCTGAAAACAGAGGGGTTTCCTGGTTCAGCACATCTGAATACCAGGCCATTTAAGGGAACTTACTGAAAACAGAAAGCAGTATTTCTCTGCTACAAAAAAACAATTTAGTGAAAACCTAACCCCTTTTTAATTATTGGTTTAGAAAGTATTTTTTTTTTTAATTTTGACTTAAAGTCAACGTTCCTTACCAGAAAATGGATATTAGTATCTGAGAAGGGGCATTATTTTACATAGCTTAATGTGAAAATGAGAATCTTTCAGAATTTTTCAATTTCAATATTTTTGATTTTTTTCTGTTCTAGCTTTTTGACCTCTAATTATGATGTGAAAGAGAAGCTATTTTTTAAATGACCACAGTTCTTACAGGATCTACTTTTTTTCTTTCCTATCTTCTCTCAATGTCTGTAAAATGCTTAGAGACTCTTTTGGAGGATGATAACTATATAAGTTCACATAATTTGTATAAAAAAAAGTAAGAAAGAAAAAGAAGATATTTTTTAATCAAATTGCCTGGATTCTTTTTTGCATAACTTGCTTGTCTTATAACGTGAAAATACAGGGGAACTGAATGATCAAGCAACTCCCCATTAAAAAAATGCAAATAACCCATTTTTAATTTAAAAGATAAGCTAATTAAAAATAATGGCTGTGGACAGTTCCTGACAAAGCACTTCAAAAACAAGAACCATGTATTTCATGAGGCTTTAGTGTTTTTTAATTAAGATGATTTTTCATTTCCCCTCTTCTTGGCCTGTGATAATAAAAAGCTGCAATTGGAAACCAAGCAGTTTTTTTTCCCATTGAGAAGTATAAAGAAGCAAGACTGATGTTGCCCCTAAATGGGAAGAGAATAAAAATTCCAGACAGTTCCACTTGGCGTTAAAAGCTGGCCACAAATTTTTAATCAGGGGAAGTAAAGAGGAAAACTCACTGCTCGTCACCCAGCAGTAAAGCTGTCCCCTGGTGTGATCCCCCTCCCTGACTGTCGGGCACTCCAGCCGCACTCACAGCTCTGCCTCTGCCAAAAAAACTTTTCCTTTCTCTCACCGTTAGCTATCTGACCCTCTTGCGTTCTCTCTGATGTCATCTTCTGACTGTGATTCTTCATGAAAAGAGAATCACCAGCTACAATGCCAACAGGGGAGATATCAAAACAGAGAAATATAGATATTTCTAACTTTGGTTAATGACTACATAAAGGTAATTTATCCTGTCATTAGAGTGTACCTTCTTCATCTTCCTTCCGTCGGTACAGGAACTGGCAATCTGAGATTAGCCAGAGCAGGGCTATGAGCGGGACAGCTAAGGACAGACGGGAATACTTTGGCAGCCTCAAAATCAAGATGCAAGAAGTAAATGTAAGAGCCTGGCGCTCACGCCACAGTCAAAGAATGAGCAGTATTATTTGGGTGTGGATTTACCCTTGGAAGAGTGATAGGATACCAGTGCATCCTCTTGTCCCGGTAGCACTGCCTGTATAGCACCAAGGCTCGGCATGACGGGGCTCCGGAGAGCCGGTTCCCTCTCCTCTCCAGTCCCAATTTAGGCTGCATCCAGCTTGCAGCAGCATCCAGCTATTACTCACACAGCCGATTCTCAGGCTGGATATATCAATACACTACGTCTCGTCTGCACCACGCTGGAGACAAGAGCGAGTCTAAACGGTCAGCTGAGGTAGATTTGCATCTGTTTTCTGCCAGCACAGTGGTGCAAAGCTGATAAAGTACACTGATCTGGACCCTTATGTCCATCAGGCTGTTTTCCAAAGATAGGACGGAGAACAGGAGACCTAAATTACAGCAAACAGACATAAGAACATAACATCCACCTGACCAGAGGAGGCTTAGAAGATACACAACACACTTGGAAACGTTATCTTGGCGGTCATAGTCTTAACAAGATGAGGCGAAGGGGACGAGAGCGCGCGTGAGACTGCCAGTCCCTGACGCGGCTTCGGACCGGCGCAAGGTAGCAGGTACTAGGGAAGGAGCACAAGCCAAGACCCAAAAGGACAAAGCAGACCCCAGCTAGGGACCCCACCTCCAGCCTAAATTATTAGCAATTCAATGATAATTTGCCTTTCCTGCGCATTTGTGCAGTCCAACAGCACGATTTCACAGCTGTTTAGACAGCATTTTATTAACTATAGCACCACGTTGAGCAGTCATCGCCTGTTTCTAATTCAGACCTACCCAAGAGCTCTCCCACTTACAGCCATGGTGTCAGAACTCAGAGTCTGCCAAAAACCAGGTGCTATTTGCCATCCACCCGCCTTGCCTCGGAGAATCACAAATTCATAAGCCTGTATTCATCTGGGGGCTTACAACCACAGGGTGGGAAAAATCCCCTCCTGCATTGGAAAGGTGGGGTTCATGAGCAACCGGGAAACCTTCGTAGCCTTGTAAAATGTGAGAGGCATGCCTTTGCAGCTCGTAGGTCATATATTATGAATAGAGCCCACAGTCATTACACAATCAAATTTTATAGATTCTAATTGACTCCTTGAAAGCGACTCAAGGCTTTTAAAATGTGAGGCCTCCAAGAAAAACAATTCTAGAGTATCCGAAGATGCTTGTAGGGCTGTTAAGGAACTCATTCAAGTTGTGTTTCTTGCTGAAAAATTTATCAAGTTGAGAGAAATATGTGCCTTCAGTTTTCAATCAGAATATTTAGTGGTACTAATGCTTTTCCAACACTAATACAGAGTCTAAAGAAAAAGCCAGCCAAAACCATTTCTCCCTTCTTGGAATGCAAGAAGAGCTGACTTATTTTAAGTTTATTTTTACCAATTTAATCTTCCAAACTTCAAAGTTTGTTTTCTGCTGTATTTTTTAAGGCAGAAATCCAGTCTCTACAGGATTACAGCCAAATATGTGCAACATCAGGTTACACCTGGAAGTCATTAAGACCTGTATTTCAAATCCTACAGCGAGGGGGACATGGAAGACTCCATCTTCCCCCATCTCAATGTTGACACCCTGTTTCTATTAGGGTAACCTTGAGCCCAAGGTGTTCAAAATGAGGAGTCAAACAGCAAACAAACACATTATAAAGAATCCTGCAGTACTGCTGCAGGGTAGGGTCAAAGGCCAATTATGTCAGGCTGAGATAGAGCAAGGCAGAAACCTCATAAAGAACCAGAAAGTTCCCAAAGAATAATGCAAAAGCTTTCTGGGGTGTTTGAGTACGTGAATATTTAGCTTCAAAAGTGTGCAGGAATAATTTTTCTTTGCTTGATCATGTTCATTTAAAAAAAAAAATCTTTACTTGAGGTTAAAACATAAAATCGGGTATTTATTCTTCCACAGTCA
>NW_010229081.1:0-3695 GCF_000690775.1 Eurypyga helias
GGCGGGCCCCTTCCCCGCCTCAGCCCCGCTTCCCTTCTCCCTTCCCCCGGGAGCTGTGCTGTGGGGCTGCCGGAGAGCACGGCCTCCCCCTTCGCGGCCGGCCCCTGGCCTGTCGCTTGCCCCTCTGCCCCGGCTGCCCCATCCTGCGTCTTTTTCCTTGTGCCCCAGCGCGACGGGACATACCCAGGGGTTTCTCGGGCAGGAGCCTTTTTCGAGCCACGTCCCCCTGCATGTTTTCTCAAGCCACCTTGGACGTGTCGTTAAGTAAACATAAACACGGAAGCTTATGCTCGCGGTGCTGGGGTCCTCCAGGTCTTCCATGGCCTAGAATCTCAGCTGGCCTAGATTTTCATCCCGAGTGCAGGGAGCACAGTGACTTTTCTAAAGATAGGTACTTCATTTTGAAAATAGGTGGTTAGGCTGCAGCTTGCCAAAGAAATGCTGCTTTCAAAGTATAGTTTTGTTAGTGCTGGGTACTTTTGTGGGTTGAGGGGGATTTGGTGCTTCTTTTTCCCCCTCCTGTTCCTCAAGAGGCAGCTGTGATTTGTCTTGGGCTGTTCCTTGGGTTTTGGGCACTAAAACAGTGCCGACAGGCCAGATAACCTGAGTCAGGGTGCCAGTGTGACACCTGGATGTTGAAGGATGAAGCGTAAATGATAGATAAGGAGCTTGTCAGAACCTTCAACCTGTGTTTTGATTCACTTGCATGGAATTCTTTTCATCTCGTGATAAAATACTGAAATAGTGTCTAATGGGCATCTAATTTCATACTGCAGAGTTTGCTGTTGGTTCAAACTTTGTAGAGCTTTGAACTACTGGCTTGAGTTTGGAAAACCTAGTACCAAAAATCTCATCTTCCCTGCTTTCTTGGCAATATACTTCATTATCAGGTGCAGCAGTGTAGCAGCTTGAACTCTGATGGGAGCTCTTACCCCATCTTTGAGATTTCACAGGAGGGCAGCAGGTAGGTGGAAGCGGTGGCAGTGTTCAGTAATGGGGCTCTGTCTGCTTTCATCTGGGACTCAGATGGGATTTTGTGACTTTGTAGCGGATATTGGTGTCCTCACAGAGAGAAGTAACAGGGAATTGTGTGGAATACAAGTGAGCTTACAGCTGTACTTATGTCAAGTTTTGGTGCCTATGTGTGATGATAGCGAGGAGGAAGAACTAAACCTGAGAAATTAGGACTGAACGTTACCCTAATATATTTCCATACAGTTTTGGCACAATGCTCTTGTTTCTGTTAAAGGGCTCTTCAAGGAAGGCTGATGTTCCTGTGATTTTTACTGGACTCTTGTATTATTTGTTGTGTGGTGTTGGAGCATTCAGATAATACAGTCATCACTTCCTTTACATTTAGTCTTTGTTAATTTGTCACAAAACTACCAGTTCAATCAAAGGAATTGTGTTAGGTGTTATTGGAAGTAAGACAAGCTTAGTTAAAACTTCTGAGAATGCTGCCATGGAAATCTGTCTGCTAAAGCTAATTCTGTCTGAATATCCAATTGCAAAAGATCTTTTCTGCAACAGCCTAACTATCTGAGCCACCTTGTCGGTGTTATTAGAGTTAAGTTTAATTTACATTCGCAGTTTGCTGCTTTTGTGCCTTTAAAGCATGTGAATCTCTACTGTCAGAGACAAACAATGGCCAGTTGATTTACAATAGGTTGTACGGTAAGGTGTGGTGTGTTTGGTTTTCGTTAAATTAGTTCAGAGTGTTTTCCACCTGTACAGCAACTGGCTGCAGCCGTTCGGGTGGTTGTGTGATTAGAGGTTTGATGGGCTTGATTCACAATAGGGTGTGATCATGAGTGGGAGTGCTCGCCTAATAGAGGCTTAGTTCTGCGACCTGGAAAGTGCACATCCACCCCTATGGTATTGTAGACAGAAGAAATACTATGTGTAGGTTTTCTGTATTTGCATGGTTTTATTGGTTGCAATGAGGAAGCACTTTTTCCTTTCAGTTCAATATAATAAATAAAAATGTGTGTTTGTGGAACTGGTCTGGCAAGTAAGCAGCTAACCAGGGTGCTTGTACAGCAGAAGATAATCTATTTTGACAGTTCTGTTGTAGTTCTGATTAGAGTTTTGTAGATACACTGTAATACGCTGTCAAAACTAGTCTTTTTTTTGCCCTCTCCTGTTGGGTTCTCCTGTTTCAGTTCTGACACTGAAGAATATCTACTCTTTGTAAGGTTAAACGTCAGTAAACCTTTTACAGCAGTATCTCTTATTTTTAACCCAACACTAAAAGAAAAAAAAGGCAGTGTGACTTTGCTTGCAAGTTGTCGGTCTGGAATTACAAAATAATTGCTCTTCTAGGTCTGCCCCACCGCAGAATGGAGAGCTCTGTTTGAAATAAATCCATAGGTATGTCAGTGTTAAAGAGCTGTAGTTTGGTTTTATTTCAGGTCACCCAGAGTGTCATGTTTAGCTGGCTCCTAGGTCTAGTGGAGGGAAGGATGATGGTGCTCTGGTGGGTGACTTTTTACGGCCCTTTCAAAAGAAACTTTCTTGTTTTCTGACGATCTGTTCTGGAATAGAGGGATGCAAGCCTTTTCTTGTCCCTTCCCAGGAAGAGGAACTGTACGCGTGCCAGCGAGGCTGCAGACTGTTTTCCATTTGTCAGTTTGTGGACGATGGCATTGATTTGAATCGAACCAAACAGGAATGCGACTCTGGTAAGACTTTAGTACTCCTTCAACTTCCCAAAACGTGAAGATGTAGCAGAGGGAAGAGCAGCAATGCCTGAAAGGGTGTTAAATTGGTGGGATTACTAGGGTTGCTGTCTGGTTTTGTTTAACAACTTCTTAAAGTTTATGTACAGGATATTAAAAAAACCCAATAATCTTAGGGAAAGGTGGTCTGTTCTCTGTGAGTTTCTCCTTATCTGATCCCTAGTGTTGCTATTTTCCTGAATTTCTTAAGTATCCTCAGTCTGTAAATAAATTAGAAATACTTCATTTCACTGTAAACAGTTTGTCATAGAAAACACAAATAGGTTGGGGAAAAAAATCCAGTCAAATTAACACTTTTCCTTTAACAGTTCTGTGCGACAATCAGTCCCATGTGAAATTCCTGACAGACTGGTATGTACAGGTGAATTGTTCAGGCAGAGTAAGAACACAGATCTCGATGTGCTGTCTGCCTTGTGACTAGTGGTTTAGGCTACATCCTGAGGTACAGCAAAACCTTGGGAATGAGGTAGGTGCTTTGTTTGAAATAGCCCATCAAATACTTGTGACTGATTGTCTCAGATTATCTGTGTTAGAGCAAAAATTTCACAGTGAAGATGAAATACGTGTATTAGAGGCCAATTAACGCTGGGTTTGGAACTGTACAGAACATTCCTCCAGTAATACTGGATCCTGTTTCATTCAGAGTAACTGGGACATAACCATCCAGAGCAGGAAAAGTAGGAGCTCTCCGTCTATACTTCTAACACAATTAGGCACCAAGCCAGCACTCAAAGGAGGCTTTTATCCTCTCAGTAGCTCACAAAACCCAGAGGGCTAGCGGCTGGCTCAGAGGGCTGATGGAAGGTACGCGAGTAGAAAGCCTCACATGCAAAGACACTGATGTGATACAAAACTGCACTAAATACTCTAGAAATGGGCTAATGCTCTAGTCTGTCATACAGTGTGTATAGCTGCGATACAGCGTGTCAGTCTAGCTGTCAAACTGCGCAGGAAAGA
>NW_010229081.1:3726-5986 GCF_000690775.1 Eurypyga helias
GCCATAAAGAGGGGTAACGTGGCAATAGACCGCATGTAGAGGTAATTGAACAGTTGCTTTCTTTCTGGTTTCGCTCTCCTTCCTGAGGCTGTTGTCTTTTGCTGGCTTATGTTCTGTAATCTGTTACGCTGGTTGGTGCCCTGACTAAGGATTCTGTGCTTGGCAAGGTGCATCGTGGCTGAGCAGCTCGATTCTCTCTTCTGATGCTTCTTTTATGCCTACAAACACTAGTTTGGTGGCAGTTTTACCATGGAATTGCTGTTCAGGTGCTATGAGCTGAATACTCAAATGTTTAGCTGCTGGTGCCGTGCTTCCTGTCAGCTTCTTGGCCTTTATGATGGTCCATTTGTTCCTGCCAAAAACTGGCAGAGCTGCCGTCCTCTGTGTTGCTCCTTGGTCTGATCCTTCAGCTCAGGTAGTACTGCAACACTGTCCACTAAGATTTAGAGTTTAGGGGAAAGGCTATGCCTGTGTATTGTCTGCCTGGTTTTGTAAAACAACGAGTGGGCTTCATTTTTCATTAAAAAAATATTCCATAATGTCAGTAATGCAGTTTCTGTACTCACACTCGCAGGAAAATGCTCCTTTGGTTTTCCTGTGATACCATGACTTCTGTTGTTACCTTGAAGGGATTTAATGGACTGATGGTCCCTCTGTCCTATTTAAGATTCATCTTTTACATGATACGTAGAGGAAAAACTAAAGTGGTAGAGTGGGAGGATCGATGAAAACTTGCATCCCTGAGTTTGGCCAGGGAACATTTCTGATCCATTGCCCTGATTGCATTCAGGTTGCAGCTGCCTCATCTCTCTCTGATTCCTTAACCCTCATTAGACCTCAGAGCAAATGCTACCCTTGGAGCGATTGCTGTATGTTTCCCCGAAAATGGGGTTGTCAGTCCTTTAACTGCTGTTTTGTTTCTGATCCAACTTACACTGAATGTTTTCTTAACTAAAATGCAGAATTTATCTTCTCATTTGGGGAACTTCTTCCTTGCAGCCTGTACTGAGGCATACTCCCAATCTGATGAACAATATGCTTGCCATCTTGGATGCCAGAACCAATTGCCATTTGCTGAGTTAAGGCAAGAGCAAGTGAGTAGATGACATGTTTTTCAAATACCACCTACTTGTTTTCTGCTCAGTGCCTCTTCTCTTTTTAAAACTTTCTTCGCATGGAAGTCCTTCCTAAGGACTGAAATCTAGACACGGGGTGAGGGGTGAGCAAGAACATGACTTCTGTCCTTTTCATGTAAAAACAAGTGGGAAACTAGTTAATGCTGTGCTTGCAGTTAATGTCCCTGATGCCAAGAATTCATCTCCTCTTTCCTCTGACACTGGTGAGATCATTCTGGAGTGACATGATGGATTCAGCTCAGAGCTTCATAACGTCTTCGTGGACCTTCTACCTTCAAGCAGATGATGGCAAAATTGTCATATTCCAGGTGCTTGCCTTTTTTTGTTGAGATTAAGGTTTTCTGGCTGCTAAATGTTTAACTCTGCTCCTTTCAGTCACAGAAGAGACTATGGAGCACTGTCAGAAGTGTCTTGTTTTTTAAATATTATTTCACTACCTTTAGGGCCAGTGCAGGTAAAAAAAGAAGTAAAATCAAATTTATGTGAACGGTGCATGTCTTAAGGTTAACTTCCGTATTAGGTCTGAAAATGTAAATTATAAGATCAGTGGAAACCTGCTAGCAGGATCTCCTAACTCCTCGTTTTGTTTCAGTCAAAGCCAGAAGTACAGTATGTTCCACAGCTTGATCAGGAGACTGGAGACACAAGAGGATCCTTGTCGCTGAGTAAAACAGCCTGTAAGTTGTTCTTTTGCTTTGAAAGAGCAAATGCAAATGTTCCTTGTCATGCAAGAAATAAAAAATGATGTTGCAGGTGGCACATGAAAGCAAATTTTTAGAAAGCTGAAATGTAATTGTTTGCGGCGCAGGCTGCAGTGTGTACGCTTAGCGAAGTCTGTGGTGGAAAGCAAGCTCTGCTGGAAACAAACACACGAGCTAGAGCCACTTAAAATCTTCCTTTTAAACTTCCTGCGTAGACAAACTTAGGGCATTTGGGTCTTTATTGCCTTCCTGACCACTGTGTTGCTGCTGTGTTTCAGCTGACCCACGTCCGGGAAGCTCACGGACGTACCGAGGGCTTTTTGAAGAGCGAGAAAACGAGAGCTTTTTCAAGTGTCTTTCCATGTAGGTACATTCTAGAACACCTGTGCCTAGTAAGGGGGATCACGGCCTTTCGGGGGGGGG
>NW_010229081.1:6067-6680 GCF_000690775.1 Eurypyga helias
AGATCTCAAAGTGCACGAGTCAGTTCAGCTCAGGATGCGGAGAGCAGTTAAAATTGGCTATCTGACTGTTTGTTACTGCTGCTTTGCCTTGCTGGCCCCATGTTATTTGCAGGCTGTTCTCCAACTTGGATTCTGCTTTCCATTGCAAGGGAACATCACGCAGACAACTATCTACACTGATTTTTGAGTGTGTTCTGCAGACTCTTTAATCAATACCGTGTTTTACCTGTTCTTTAGCTACAGATACGTTTCAGCGTAAAGCACTTGGTTTTGCATTGTCTGATAGGAAAGACACTGTTAAGTCTCATTTTCAGGCTGAAAATGTCTGGTATATCTTTGTTAAAGCTTTGCAAAAGATCAGCATATTGGTTCTTCTTTCCCTTACTCTAATGACTTTCTACTCAAAAGTTTACACGTGAAGGATCAGTGAGCTGCATCCCAAATGGGTAACAGAAAAATCTGTTTTTAAACCTGTAAACTAGGAGGATGCTTAGGGGCCAGTAAACAGGATCCAGCAAGTCTCTCGTGTCTTTCAAGTCAGCAGTTAGAGCACGCAGGACCCTGAAGTGGGCCATGAAGCCGGAAGAGCCGGAGACTAATGAATCAGCAGGCA
>NW_010229081.1:6711-10707 GCF_000690775.1 Eurypyga helias
AGAATTGAGCCGAACTTTATTTAGAGAGTCCATTGTGCTGTATTCAGTGTATGAAATCTAGTAACATTCTTTTCATTTCAGAAATTCCAGTTGGATTTTAACCACTACGCTCGTCCTCTCAGTGCTGGTGCTGCTCTGGATTTGTTGTGCGACCGTAGCTACGGCGGTTGAGCAGTATGTTCCATCGGAGGTAATGCTGGCTTATAACTTAGGTTTGGAATTTATATATCACTTATGTTACAGCTGTCCAGAGACTAAAAAACACAGCAGGGGGAGGCTGCACTAGAAAGAAGGTTTTTGCCTTGCGGATGTGGTTAGCAAACCAGTTTTGTTACTTAAATGATGATTTTATAGCTGAACAACTCTTGCTTATTTCTGTGGCTGGTTGGTGCTCTGAGCCTTATTCTGGCCACCCAGATACGATGTCTTTTGGTTTGTAGCGCTCTCCTTCCGACAGCTTTGTGATTACTGTAACAAATGGAGGCTGCTTCCAGTTTCTCTGGGAATAGAGTTGGGTGGTGTAGGTGGAACCCGGTGTGGGTTTAGTCCAGGAGGATCAACACTTGAGAACACAAGGGACAGCATGTTATCCATGAGCAGAGTCTGGTCAGAGGGAATGGGCTGAACAAGCAGTCCCAGCACCCAGAGATCCCCGCGCTCCTGGAATAAGCAAGGCTCACAGTATTCGCAAACAAGAGGAACTGTTACACAAGCACTGTAGCTACTGTTCTGGCAGATTTAATATGCTTCTTTTGGACTCAGATCTGGTTCCAGCCACGAATTTCAGCTGTTACAGAAAGCCTGGGTTAACTTGTGCTAAAGGGCTGCATCCATTGGAACCAGGAATGTGGTTGCATAATGGAATATGTTTTATTCACAGTACGGAGGGTCCTTGTCTTAAAGTAAATTGTTTCAATATTTCAGAAGCTGAGCATCTATGGAGATTTGGAATACATGAATGAACAAAAACTGAACAGATACCCATCCTCTGCACTTCTTGTGGTTAGATGCAAGACTGAGGAACATGAAGAAGCAGGACCGCTTCCTACAAAAGTCAATCTGGCTCAATCAGCAATTTAAATAAGTCTCCACTGGATCCAATAGACTAATTCTAACAGAGCTAGCAACTCCTGATCATTTGTGGTGGGTCTTCAGATAAGAAGCTTAGCAGCCAGACTTTAAATGCAAATAAAGTTACAAAATCAACCGATGTCACAGGGATTTTGTTTTCAACTAGTAGGGAAGATGCAGACATCTTGAATTTATGTTTGTTTCCAAACATAATCACTTCTCACTGGTGTTTGCTGTGTCTTTTTGCTTACGGAAGCTGTAAGCATGCTCTCCATGCTTCTGCCATGACCCTTTCACACTTCTTTGTGCGTTCTAGGATGTGACGTGTACATTTGGAGTTAGCTTTGTAAAGGTATACGGAATTTTAAGTAGGCAGGAGATGCCTTTTTAGTGTTGCACTTTCTGTTGTAGTTAAGAGGAAATACTATAAAATTATCTGCTGAATTTTTGTACTTGCTAATGTCCATGCACAAACAACCCTGTCTCCAAAAACAGAACTATATTTTTTAATACTGTGTGGCAGTATCTGAGGTGGAAGGTGTTTGTGAGGTACTTACTGTGGGGTGGAACTCGGGTTGTGAAAGGTGGAAACTTCGCTGAGGTTGATGGGCATATCCCTTCACATGCAGAACATACGGGGTCAATTATGTTGTCACACTTTAGCATTTGGGTCTTAGATTGCTTGTAAAGTTAGTGCCTGTGTTTTCTGAAGAAATTCTACTTTCTGTTCTTGATTAACTATTCAAGTCTTGTAACTTCATTTACAGAAACGAGTTGATTCCGGAGAAATGAGAACAGACAAATAAAAGTGACTGTGTAGAAGATGTTGACTATATAGCTTTGTGCTCTGCTTAGTTACTGGCCACACCGCTTGGTATGACAGCCTGCCTGCAGCGTTCCTCTCAGGGCAACGTTCGCTAACACAGCCGCAACCCCGTCCCTCAAATTTCTGATACGTCTTTTGCAGCCCCTTCCGTTGAGGAGATGATGCTGGTTCCCAGAGCACTGCCAGGTTGGGGATGTGTGGTTTACTTTAAGGTGTCTCTAAGTGTTTGAAAGCTGGCTAGGATGCATGATCTCCAACTCACCGTCCTATTTTGTTGATTAGACAAAACAACCTTGAAAGCTTAAAAAAAAAAAAAAAATCCAAAAACCACCATCTCTTAGGTCTTGAATTGTGTGAGAAGTGTGGCGGCTCTGGAGGGCAGTGTTCTTCACTGTTTCGGTTGGTTCAGTAGTCACCCCTGATTCGGCTGGAGCTCCCATGGTTGTGTAACTACAGAGGATGGAGCCTTGCAGGTTAATTAAGCAGTAATGTGCATGGAGTGGCCTGTAGAGCTGCTGAAACCCCCAGCCTGGAAGCACTCAAGCAAGTTTTCCATCATTGGGGTTTAAGAGCACCAAGGTGTTTAAGCAGGCTTCTCTCAACGTGCAGGAAGTGCAATTTGAAGACTTAAATTAGTGGTACCTCTTCACACTGAATTCTGTAGTGGGACTCATTGTAGCCCAGAAATTTGGGTGCCAGCAGCTGTTGACAGGTACCTTTGTGTGTAGGTGGCGTTACTGCAAGGCCTCGAGCGTGACTGTTGCGTAAGTCGGTGGTGTGATGTTTTCGGAACGCCGTTCACTTTTGGATCACCAGGCCTGCAGCAGTCGCTCAGCTGGGCCGTGCTAAACCTTGGTGCGCAGCCCCGCTTCGGTGCCAGGGTTCCACTTCAGGCAGTGTCAAATCCCGTTTGTGTGACAGATGTTTGCATGTCTTTGTAAATACAGGCTTCACCTCCGTGATCATCGCCGGCTGCCTGAGCTCTGTCCTTTGGGATTGCCTTTCCGGGAGAGACTTGAGCACTCCCGGGTTTTCTAACCGAATTACTAACTTGGAAATGTTTCCAATTCTGTTAAAATGTTTTCCTTTACTACTAATTATACGTGGTTGCAGAGGGAGTGTTACAGCTTCACGAGACCGTGGCTTTTCGCCTCTTTCAGAGTACAGTACCACCTCTGTAAGGTCAGTGACTCGATTTCGCTCAACTTTCTCTTCCAAAACGTTTGACTTTATTGCTTGCATCCTAGGTTTGAGCTAAACAAATAACTTCCTCTCTCCTTTGGCCTTGTATCTGCCTACAGCGAAGGGAGAAAGCACAAAATTCTACCCACTTTGTCTTCTGCTAGTGGTTTGGTAACGTTTCAGCTGAGATCCATGCTGTGGGGTCACGGGAACCCCTGTGCCAGCGCCAGTGTGTCCCTCCGCACTCCTGTTTCCAGGGTGAGCCTGAGGAACTTGTGCAGTGTGGCAAGGTCTTGTCGAAGGATCTTCCCTCAGTGAAATCGGCTACCAGGTAGTCTGCAGTAATTGAACTGTTTCTCCACATTCCTGCTCTAAATTGACTATTTAAGCTGTCTTGGCATTTGACTCTGCAAAATGGCTTGTCCTACTCAGTTTTTGTTAAATGTTTGGCTTCCTTACGTTGTTTTCAGAGGCTGTAATTTGGGTTTGATCCCTGCCCAAGACCACTGTTTAAATGAAGGGCCTGTAACTACTGAAATTGCAGAAGGAAAACATTTTATATTCTCCTTAGGCATGTGCTCAGTTGAACTTGGATTTTCAGTGGAATCGTCGTGACACAAATGAGGCAGCCCCCTCTCGTGCACAGTGCATCGCCGGCAGCAATAGCCATGTACGTTTGGGAGAGCTTGGGTGTGTTTTTAGGTGCTAGAATTAACAGTAGTCTCCTGTCATGTCTTGATCTTTGTTCCCACCTCAGCTTCCCTGATCTCTGGCAAAGATTTTGGGGGTTTATCCTTCAGAAGGGTTTGCTTGTGCTTGTTACCTCATTCTCATGAACTATACGCAGTGTTTGATGTGGGTGAGCGCTCTAAAATCCAGCTGCCTGCTTGGCTACAGCCGATAATCTTGGTGTAGGG
>NW_010229081.1:10722-25885 GCF_000690775.1 Eurypyga helias
AGGTCTTACAGACATTTGCCTCTAAGAGTGGGTTTACTCCGCGTTCTAAACGTTTCCGTTGTAGATTGTTCCATGGGGTGTGCACAGTTAGCCTGCTGGAGCTGGCTCTAACATGGGACTCGGCAGCCTCACAAGCACCTAGTAAGCTTTCTGAAGGCTCCAAACAGTCCTGCTGCATCAAGTCTGATTAGAAACTTAAACTTTCTCTTGAAAGAGAAACAGCTCCAGAATTTAAGGTACGCGGGTTTTAACCCTTAGTCTGTTGTTCTTCTGTGTTGTAGCAGGTGCCCGCAGACTGTTTGCTATGTGGTGTTTCCACCCAAAATCCACCTTGGAACAGGAGAGCTTTCTAGCACCAGGTTTAACGGTGCTGTATTCCCATGAGGAAGTTCTGCTTTGGACAGATCGGTGTTGCAGTGCCAAAGGAGAGAGACCGCGTGTCGTTCTGGCTGCCCTCAGCAGGCGAGGGCAGGGGTGGCAGAGCCCTTGGCAAGCAGCGTGTACGAACTCCGTGTTAATGTAATCGAGTCCAGGCTGATGCCGCTGTGAGGTCAGCGCGCCGGCTCTGTCCTGGGAAGGAGGTGGGGAGAAAGGAGACTTGCATGGAGACGCTCAGACTCTCTCCCCTCAGGCTTTCATTATGCCCAGGGTTTTCCCTGACCCACAGCAGGGTAAATGCAGTCGGCATGGGCTTGGGTGAGCGTTCACCCTCCCAAACTGGTATGGGGACTGGCAGCAGCGTTCTCCACATCCAGCATCTCCGTGTCCTTTGTGATTTGCCTCATGCCCTGTTGTGAAGCCAAGATGGAGCCAGGAGGAATGAGGAGCAAACCAGAAACCCCACTTCCACCGGATCTGGAACACAGGCTCGGCTCTGCCTTCCCGTCCCCTCCTGCTTGCGTGCCTGGGCGGCAGCATGCTCCTCACTTTCCTGCCTCTGTTGGGCTTTGTATCCTGGTAACATCGCTCGTGTGGAGGCACAGAAAACTCCCTGCGGTCCTCTGAGCTGCGTGAGGGCTGTAGCTCTGGAAAACATGAACAGAACTCACCCCCAGGTACGGCCCTTCTCTTCAGGGAAACCTTCGGTGCGGCTGTTTCCTGAAGTACACGCGTTCGTGGTAGCACTGCCTGAGCTCTTTATCGCTGATTTCTGTGGGATCTCGCGCGGTTTCTACTTAATGTGATACAAAAGGAAAGCGTTGACATAAAGCTCTAGACTTGCGTTAGTGTGTGTTTCACAAATGGATGAGATTTAAAAGGTCATCTGGTTGATTGCTTTGTGAATTAAATCTGGGCCACGTTTGCACCGGGACGATTTTTGCTTGGATGTAAAAATGAAGGAATACGTTACATATTCTTGGATAAGATGGTAGAAAGGTGGTGCGGTGACTGCTTGCTGCTTCTGTAAACAGGCTTTTATTCCTCTCCTTCTAGAGAAACGGTGATGTAGCTACTTCTGATTCAACAAAGTCCTCCTCTGAAGAAAGAGGTAATAAATAAACCACCAAGCTTAACATTTTTATTGTTAAGGTATAAATCAGTTGAAACTCCCTGTGTAATGTGAAATACCACCAGTATTTATGGTCTGTTGAGACTGATGTCCCTCCCTTCTGTGTAGTGAAATGTCCAGACTATAAAATTAATAAACTTAAGCTGCTCTTTGGCCTGGAGTTGGCAATCTTATGGCTTAGTAGGACGACAGGTAGACCTTGTCTGTCAGACGGCTCATTGTGAACTTGCTATGTGTTTTAATAGTCAAACTTCAGCAATTTTTGTCCATGTTGAGAAGGAAAAGATGAGATCAAACAGAACTGATAGCAAACCTGTAGATCAGGTTGCAACAACATTTCATCACTGCCATTATTTCCTATTGGTGTCTGCAAGTGGTGTGCTTTCTGGTCAAAGGTGTTGTCGTGTTGACACAGGCATGCCGTAATTCACCACTTTTTAAGCTGAAATGTTCCGCATTTGGTTCCCGCTCAAGCGTGACTGGGGGTGGGGGGGTGATTGCTGCCACGGGGATCACTTCACCGTTGAGCACAGGCCGTGCCTTCGCTCGCGTTTGTGCAACACAGCAACCAAGTAAATGTGAAGCACAACTAAGACAAATTCTAACTTTTCCATCAAATTTCAGAAATGCCAAAATCCAGTTATTCATCCAGGGTTGTCTCAAGTGACCAGTTACATGTTTCTCAGCAGATCACATCAATTTTTATTGTGTTGGTCTGGAAATCTAAAGGAACGCAAGAAAACATGGTGTTGGCTTAGAGACGCAGCCCTGGTGCTGCAGAGAGCCGAGATGAGGGCAGCTGATCGCCGTCGCTCTCGCGCGCTGCTGTTGGATTGCAATGACTGTGGGTTTGGCCTTCAGCTTCCGGATTTAACTTGATTTACATACGTGACTTCCTGAGAGTTGGAGTCCTGGGAAGGTCACTGCCCTTAGTGCCCTGAATGTGTCTTTGGGAAGGGAAAGCGCTGCTCTTTGGCCAGTTCTCACCATTTTGAGCTGGTAATTCAGTTCTGCTGCAGCACTAAAATCCTGGTTGAGGCAGAAAGCCCGAAGCACTGTAAGATGAAATTTTAGCTCTTGGGGAGATTTGCCGTGGGCTCTGGGAGGACACCTTTCCCAGCCTTACGCTGACTTGCCCTGTGTTTCAGCTGCTCCTGCTGTGACAACGGCATTGCCGTCCCATGGGGTCGGGCATGTCTCCACCCTTCCGCATCCAGGTGCGTCGGGTGAGCTCCAATGGAGACGTGGCGTTCATGCCGTTCAATCCCAGCGCTCCGTAGCAGCAGCAGCACAGGCTCTTCCACACCGCAAGCAGCAAAATTCCCTGTGAGGAGGTGCTAACCATTGGAGTTTGGCTATTAAAACCCAACTATCATCCCCTAAACTCCAGCAGAGGCCCTGCCAGAGCCCCCAAAACATCACCCTCATGGCTCTGTGCTGTTCCCCTCCAAAATCCCCCACCCTGCTCAGCCCTGCCAGAGCCTTCCCCATCCCTTCACCTCTTGCTCTTGCCTCCCAACAGGCTGCCGCCGGCCATGGAGGCGCGTCTGCATCTCTGCCACAGTGCTGCTCATCCTCGTGGCTGCCGTGGCGTTGGCGGGTGCACTGGGACTTCTGCTACATGCCCCAGGTTGGCAGTTTTTTTTTTTTTGGGGAAGGGAGGTGGAAAAATGACGTTGCATGAGAAGAGCCTTTGTGTCCGTCACTGTGCCTGAAGTGGTGCTTCCCAGTGCAGGCCAGAAGGAAAGGGTCCAGCGGAGCAATGCGGGGCTGTGTGCCGTCTTTGCACAGCCCAAGTTGCCACAAGCAATTCCTCGGCTACGGTGTCCTGCTCCATAGGGCTGTGGTAACTGGGTGCTCTGGTCATGCTTCAGACCATTGGCATAGTCTTCCGACTCTGCCATGGACCTACCAGAGATTAATCCTGGCCCCGGGTTATTTCCAGAACAACAAATGAATTTTGGAAATCCTCTTTTTTTTTCCCCTTGATCCATGAATATGTTGGAAAATAAAGTATTTCTGGCTTTCTCTTCAGTGAACCGCTTCTGCACAGCCTCCAGTAACCGGACAGGCTTCTTGTGCGATGACAGAGAGACCTGCATCCCAGCCAGTCAGGTCTGTGACAGCGCCCACAACTGCAGGAACAGAGAGGATGAGCAGGAGGAACTCTGTGGTGAGCGCTTTTGTTGTCTCTGTCCTTCCCACCTTGTCCTTCCTCTTGTGAGACTGAGCAGCCAGCGTCCCTCTAATCCTGCTCTGCGCTTCCGGATGCCTGCGAGAGCAGAGAGCCTGGTAGAGGCTTTGTAGGGCAGATGCAGAGAGACAGAGCTACCCAAAACCCCTCAGGAGTTCCAGGAATCAAAGATTCCAAGCTCCTCTGCTTTTCCTATTCTAATTTTTTAACCATGATTCCTGGTGGAGTTAAGCATGTCCTGTGTGTCTGCCCTTGCAGGCGACGTGCCCCACAGCCTTCCGGGATACCTGGTTTTCCGCTGTAGTAATGCTGCATACTGGGTCTATGCCGATCGGAGGTGTAACGGGATGAACGACTGCGGAGACTGCTCTGACGAGATGGGGAGCTGTAAGTCTCTTCTGGCAGCTGTTGGGCAAGAGGCCTTTTCTGCTGATGGATCAAAGTAGCTTGCGTAGGTGTGGTGCTCACTGGTGCTGCTGGAAAGGCCGGGAGGCTGGCATCCACCGCTGAAACACAAAATAGCTGTGACAGGACATGAGTACAAACCATGCGGCCTCCCTCCCACCACCTGCCAAGGGCTCTGTGTTGAAGCCGGGTGGCAACCATGAGGGTAAAGGCCCTGTACATTGCTCCCAGCCCCCTTCCTCCTGTGGCTTGCTGAGTGTGGAGCGGTTTCGTTGGGTTGTGTAGCTGTAGGCAGCAGCTATCATTCACACTGGCCTTTGGTTCTTGGCCAGGAGATAGGAATGGCTGAGCAGGCCTCAGCAGCTTCCATGCCAGGTAGATCCTTCCCTCGGATTTGTTGCTGTCACCCGTGGGGTTTTGAACCTCAGGTGAGACCTGCCTGTATCAGCAGCTTTCTCTAGAGCAGCTTGTTAACAAAATACACTGCACCTAGTTGTTCCTCCCAGCATGGCATGTCTGCCACGCAGGCCATCACAGTGCCACACTCCCTGCTTGTCTCCCAGACGTAGCATCGAGTGTCCTCTGGTGGGTTCACAGACTTGGGGGTGTCACCAGTTAGATTTTCTGTAGGTGCCAGGGCTGGGAGGGGAGCTACCTGTGTAAGTAAGGAGGGCAGAGCTCAGCAGCAGCGTTTCTGTTCCCTGCTTTCAGTGGCTGCTTGCCCCCCGTGTGGGTCCGAGTGGTGGAGCTGCAGCCCTGTGCTCTACGAGTACTGCTCCTGCATCCCCAGGAGACTCTGCCGGGACGGCATCCAGCACTGCCTCAGCTGGTCCGACGAGTATCTGTGCAGGCCATGAAGTCTCGGAACCTGCAGCACTGGAGACCTCAGGGTGCTTCCTGCATAGTCACCTTTAGGCATTGGTGTCCTCCTGCTCTGCCACCTGCTGGGGAAGCTCCAACCCAAGCAAGCCCTCAGCAGCAGCGTGCTGACTGGCACGCGGTGACACCGAGCCAGGGACGAAGGGCTGGACACCGGTCATGGGACACCTTTGCGGGTTCTCCTGACATGTGAGGGTGAGTCCTTTCCACAGGGGCAGAGCACTGTCCTGCAGCATCGACTCGATGTCTCCGTGGGTTGCGGAGGCTGCTGGCATCACAGATCCTGTGTCTGGCCAAGGGGTCCCTCCAGTGCAGACATCCTGGTACCTCTGCGGGCAGCCGGGTGGAGGTACATGGAGAGCTACCCTGAAGAGCAGGAGCTGAGCGAGGGGAGCCTGTCTAGCCCTGGGGTTGGCGCTTCCCTCCAGCACATCTTCATGCTCCACGTGGGGAGGAGGAGAAGCCTGTGTTTGTGTTCAAAGTGCATCTGCAGATGGTTTCAGCAGCAGCTTGGAAGGCTCTGTGTTGATGTTCCCAGGACGCTTCCTCAGGAACGCTGTGCTGAGGGTGACGGAGTGGGGAGCTGCTGCACAGGCCACCTCCCACGCTCTTCTCAAACCACGAAGGCCCATGTGGAGAGTGTAACAGCAAGGAAGACTGAAGTGGGTGTTGCGGGGGGGACAAACCACCGTGTCCCTGTGACCACGTAGCTGTCCCTGCAGGGCACGGAACCGGCGTGTATATAAAATGGACTTCTCTGTGTGGTGCAGCTCTGGAGCAGCAGCTCAGCAGGTTGGGAATGGCTGTGGGGCTGGGATGAGTTTGCACTGAATATGGCAAAGAAGAGAAAATAGTTGCAGCCTCGGAGCGGAGAGCAGCAGAAAACCAAGTGCCGCAGCTGCTCTTGGGGCGGTGTGGGGTGACACAGGGTCTGTTTGCTGCTCCTCGCATTCTTCTGCCAGCAGAGCAGGATCAGGCAGCCAGACCTTCAAAGCAGCCCTCAGGATACAGATGCGGATGTGCCACTGAAATGTAAGGAAGATGCAGGCTTTCTCTGCTCTTTAGAAAGGCTCATCTGTGTCTAAAACATCATCTCTGAGAAAAACCCACATTTACAGTGGGTCCACTTACTTTTTTAGGCCTGTAATAAACATGAGGTGATAGCCTTCCCACCACCATCCCAGGTCACGTATCTTTAAAAATAACCCCCCATTCAGTCATTTCCTCTCTGTCCTGTGAACTGCACCACTGCGTGTCACCACGGCTGGTATCAGCGGTGAAGGGTTCTTCTAATTCGTAGCTGGGATACAGCTGTAGGTCTGGGAGACCCTTTAAAAAGAGTTTTACAGCCTTCTGACTGATCCTTCACCTGGAATGAGATGGCAGAACTGCGTAACGGAACCAGTACGATGGGAAACTTTCAAAGCCGCATTTAATAACTTGTCCTTCTCTGCGCCTGGCCGGACGGATGGTGTGCGTTCGTGGTGCCTGTGAAACATTACGGCAGCGCAGAAGAGAGGGTAGGAGTTTTCTGGGTAAACGTTTCTCACTTGGGAGCTTCCAGCCTCAAACAAAGCCTGAAGTGGAGATGCGTGTTTTTACTGGGGAGTCGCAGACACCCAGCGCTTCAACGAGGCTGAGCTGGGGTCTGTGAATAAAGCCTCACTCACTAGTTGCTGTCCTTCCTCTTGTTACCCCAAAGTACGCTCCAGGGCTTCCGATGGGGAAGTCCTGCAGGATTTCTTCAGAGCAGCTCAAGGAGGGGTGGTTCAGAGGCAGCGCTACTGGGGTACCCTCTCCTTCCTGGGGAGGGAGAGCGTCTTTCCGATTCCGGTTGGGTTCAGCCGCCGGTTGTTTGCGTGCTCCTTGGCTTTGAGGTGGGAGGATGCACAACTCTGCGCTGGGAGGAGGCAGGTGGGTCCGACTGCTGCACCCTTCTGCGGGGCAGCAGAGGAAGGTGGGAGAGGAGGGGAAGAAGAATCTCCTCCCTCATGATGGGAACTGTGTGTGGGTAACAACAACTGTAGTTGTTAAGGATTGAACTAATCAGCTGTTAATAAAATACAGGAAACCCTCGGGCTCAGCACAGAGCCCAGACAGGATGGGTTAAAAAAGAAATTTTCTCTGGGACAGCCATGGCTTTCTGGAGCCTCCAATGTTTGCTGCGGCTGGGAAGAGGATGCTGGCTTGGCTGACCCTTATGGCAAAGGCTGTGTTCTTCCAGTGCGGTGCTTGTGGGTCACAGCCACGGCGCACCTCCGCCGAGTTCTAGGATGCTCCCGGGGTGATGAGGAAGGGGTGGGGGCGTGCGCCGCGTGAGCGTGGGTGGTTGGAGGTTTGCTGTGTGGAAGGCTGCTCGGCCTCTGCAGCAGAGGTCAGGTGGTGGCATGGGGACAACGTTGGGATCTGGGAATTCTTACTTTGGGAGGTGTGATGAAGGCGGCAAGTGCTGGCTTAAGGCAGGACAGATCAGCGTGCCGCCCTCTCTCTCTCTCCTTCCGCAGGAGGGTGAGGAAACAGAGGCAGGCTTGGGGATATCCCTAGCTGCAAAGAGGAAACCAAACGCAGCCTTCCTCCCTTTCTGCCATCTCAGCTCTGTAATTGAACTGAACCACAAAGAAACGGGGTCAGGAATGTGATCGCTGCATCCAAGAGCCAGTGAAGGTTTGCTGGTGTCAGAGGAGCTGGCCCACTCCGTACCTGCAGGGTAGAGCCGCAGCGTTGCTCTCCCACCCATGTCCCTCTGTCAGCTTGCAGTGAGTGCTCTGGGGAGGCCAGAGCTGTGATTGATGGCCTCAGGTTAGGGACCAGGGACTCATCCTGCTCTGGATTTACACCCATAATGAGACTAGCCAGGAGAGAAGCAGCAGTCCAGCAGCAGCAAGACTCAGAAGCCAGCCTGGGATGTAGCGGGCAGTTTAAGGAGGCACTTGGCTGATCCATCTGTTTTGGGGTGAGTCTCCTCACGTGGTTTTCCTTCTTACTGCCTTCTTCCTGGTCAGCAGAGGCCGTGTGCCTTACGGAGAGCAATGAGCAGAGATTAGTGGGTTGAGGACGCAGTGGTATGTGTGTCCTAAGTCTTCCTAGGCTAGAATTTATGCACGGCATGTTTAAAAGAGGAAGTCTGCTGCTCAGGAGGAAACCTAAGAAAAGGAGTAATTGTGCCAGGGATGGAGAACGTAGGAAACGCAGTGCTCTAAAACCACCTCTTCTGAAAAGGAAAGCCGTACTGTGTTCTTTTACCAACAAGCCTGTGACCTGGGCAGACGGTTTGCGTGAAATCACAGCGTGCCTTTTTCTGGCTCAAGGCATCGGCTCCCGGCTGCGTTGCCCGTGTGGAGCATACGGTTCTTCAAGACATGAGTCTTGCCCTGGTGGGATTAGCAGCTCTCCGCAGAAGAGATGCGTGGAGGCAGTTGAGGCAGAAGCCAGCTGCAGGAGAAGGATGATGCTTGAGCACCAGTGTCTATTCCTCCC
This sequence comes from Eurypyga helias, assembly GCF_000690775.1. NCBI lineage: Eukaryota > Metazoa > Chordata > Aves > Eurypygiformes > Eurypygidae > Eurypyga > Eurypyga helias. The sequence goes on from NW_010229081.1 coordinate 19,188, forward strand.
CGTTGAGCTGCTGTTTTGCTAAGTCACTCCTGGCGCCATCGTTTGTCTCGGCAGCGGGCTGGTGTAGTCATCAGTGGGAGCTATTAATAGCCTTGAGTTTCTGGGAAAAAACGTAGGGCTTGAATGCAAGTGTGCTTGTTTTGGTTGTGAGGTTCTTTTTTTTGAGAATTCAGCAGTAAAAGAACAAAGAAAGGGGGTTAAGCTCTTTATCTGTTTTTGAGGTGAAGCTCGTTTTCTTAGCTTCTTCACGATTTCCAAGGATGTGTTGCTTTTCTTGCTGCTGAATTCTGGTAAATAGCAGCATAAAAGGAAGATATTCCCTAAATAAGCACTAGTAGAGGATACTTGTAGTGAATTCTTGGCCGTATAGGCTTAATAGCACAACGATGGACACAGTGCCCCGCTGTGCACCTCAGTTTTTATGGAAACCCTCAGGGCAGCAGCACTACAGCTGTACTCCAGGCCTCAGGCAGGCCAGTACAGCATGAGTCTGAGCATCCAGGTTTTCACGGCGGATGCGTATCATTAATACTTGAATTACAAACTTCCCTGTACGTTTTTAGAGGAGGGAGCGCGGTCGGGGTATTGCAGGCACGCGCGCGCGCTGCGCACGGGTTTTAAACCACAGAACGCTCTCAAATGCAGTGAATTTGCCTGTAAGGGAGACTGTATCACAACTGCTGTGTCTAATACCTATGGTAACGCGGTTTCAGCTTTCACTCCCTGGGCTAAAGTGAGAAACAGGGGACTTGTACTTTGGATTTCTGCAGTAACTGTTACCGAGGGGTTACTGTCTCTCTGCCTCCCTCCCCCGGGGCCTGTGCGTATCCTCTTTGCTTCCTGACTAGGTCAGAGCTCTACCAGCACAGCCTGGCACTTGCAGGCCGAGGTTTATGTTCTACCAGCACTACTGATGTCCCGGGGCACTCGACAAGCAGAGCGCAGCTTCATTCCAGACGAGCTGCGCTGATCCTTCCGCCCCTCAGGAGGCAGGAGAGGAGGAGGGATAGGACCAGCTCTTTTTGTGAATGATATCTACGTCAGAAGAATTAGTTAAGGATGACAACAAAAACTTTATTTGAAAAAATTACTATGTATTGAAAATATACAGTAATATCATCAACCTGCTCCCTGCCTCTGTCCCTCCCCAAGCACGTCACAGCAACCAGATTTAACAGTGCTGCTCTCCTGTTACTCCCTCTGGGTTATGTCTAAATTCTGTCATCAGCAAGGAAAACAACAAAACAAACGACCCACTTCTTTCTGACTCAGTAGGTGTTTAACAAATCCCAGTCCTCCACAGTGAGGCACAGATGCTTCTGTTTGGAAGTCCTTTCTCTCTCGTGTTCAGCCAAAGCTCTCTTTTTATTGTTCTTTAATTCGTGGCTGCCCGCAACCTCCTTTTTCAAAGGTAAATGGCAATTTTGAACATTTTCCTTATAGAACTGCAAGGTTCCAGATGCTTTTGTTTCTGCCTCCGCTGGCTTGCGTGTGACCACCTTCTCTATTCTGCGTGTCTTGCCATCTACAGGGGAAAACAAACACCAAGTTTAGGTTTCGGGAAAACCAGAATCCTGCTGTAAAATGTGTACTTGTGTTGCAAATAGCTTTGGCCCCGCCAGCCTGGAATACTGACTGCTTCCCTGAAATGTGTGCAGGGGGGAAAAAAAAAAAGTTCAGAATCTTAAGGAGAAACCTCAGTTACTGCACGTTGCCCTAAGCATGCTGCCATGCTGTGTTTTGAGTTAGCCAGCAGCCTAACAAACGAAAGAACTCACGTCATAATGCAGTTACAGAAATGGCTGAAATCGCACACCTGAGGTGCTATTTGTACTTAACCAAGTACGAAAACACTGCTTGTAGAAAAGAAAACAAATCACGTGGTCTCTGTGCAGTTACATACAGAAGTGCAGAGCTGCTGTTCTGGATCTCAAGTTGTCTTGTGGCTTGGTGGCCTCCGTAACCGCCTGCTCCCACTGCAAAACTGTCTGAAATAACATTGGAAAGGGTTCAAATGTTTCTTGTAAAATTTACAGAAATATCATTTGAAACAGCTCTATCCCTTAGTCTTCCTATTCAGTGATTTAATGCTCCGTAAGGACTGTTTCTAGAGAATGAATCAGACTCAAACCCCCCCCCCATACCTGTTCTGCCCATCCCTCCGTTCTGCAGTTACTATGATCAAATTCTTTCAGAGGCACTTTGGAGTGAACCAGGCCTATCTGCATCTGGATCCGCTTAATGACGGCATTAACATCCTAGTACAAAGGGAAATAGAGTCGTCAGAGGGGAAGAACATTTGATTCCACTTGTCCAGGAAACCGAGATGCTTTTTTACCTTGAGACCTGTCCCAGAAATGTCCAAACAATTCAATTTCTTGAAAGACAGAAGGTATCCAATTCCCACATCTGTAATTTTAGGGTTACCTGTAAGGTCAAGTAAAGTTAACTAAGTTGCAGGATGTGGAGAAAGATGATCAGAATACAAGAAACTTTTTGTTCTGAAAGCTGTTATTGGAACAAGGAGGTTTGGGCCTTTTTCTGTGGTATGCTTCATGCTTTGAAAGTGAGCCAAAACTGACTTTTTCCCTCTAATGATCCAAAGACAAGTATTTACAATGCCAGTTCTCAAACTGTTAAAAATATTCATGTAAGTAGCAAGTGGCTGAGACTGCAGGTGTGACCTGTGCCTCTGGAAAGCTGTTGGTGAAATTTGGGAGTTGAGTACTGGCTCATGGGAACCATCAAATTAACTGTATTCCTTCAACATTAAGGAGGATAAATTCTTTATCGGAAAGGATACAGGTTGCTTCTAATATTAAACCATGAAGTACTTACAAGACAAGTCTAATACCAAAAGGTTCTCAAGTCCCTTTTTCAGTACTCGTACTGGCGCTGTCATTCTGCGCAGCCCTGCGTCGGACAGGGAGTTGTCTTTCAGGAGAAGCCGTTTTACGCTGGGAGGAGTGACAGAAACGCAGTTTATAGTCGTCACTTCAGACAGTTTTACACAAAGTCCTAAAACGCTGTGTCAGAAGGCTGGGGCGTTTCTCTGCCAACCCTTCAGCCTACTTTAACGTCCGTAAAAAGTACCAAGAAAGAAGCCTGGGTTAGTAGGAGTAACAAGTATCTTTATATTGCCTCTGCTAGCCCGACAGAAGCACTGTCCCTGAGCTCCGGTGGCAAACCCATCCCAGAGCACAAGCATTTGCTAAAAGACAAAAAGGTTCTTAATACAGTGAAGTCCTTTAAACCAAGGCTGCCCATCTCAAATCCACTCAGAACTAGAGAAAAATGCTTGGCAGAATAGGAGAGGGCAGATTTGGTAGGGGAGAGGGCAATGATTTTAGGTAAGCAATGAGGTATTGTAACAGTTGAACAGAACTCAGTGAAAAACGTAGAGCACTTCAAGACAAAACCCTGATGCAAAATGTACCAAAACCTTACAACAACATAACGTCCCCTAATTAGCAGTTGTCCTGCCTACGAGTTCCAAAATTTTCTACGTTTCAAGCATCAGACAAAATTATATATATATTTATTTAAATGTTAATTAACTAAATATTTAACCTGCTCCTTGCAAAAATCTTCATCTGGAACACTGGTTTGGTTAAAAATTTGTCTGGTAAAAGTTCCCTCTTAAAAAAGGAAATAAAAGTGTAAAACTGTTCCAAATGCTTAAGATGCCGTTTTTACCCACCCGATGGAAATTACAAAAAGTTGATTTAAACACACGAGACCGTAAATAATTAATTTGCACATCTGTGGGACCTTTTACAATTCAGTATGTGCTTTGGATCACGTGGTCTGTGTACAATAAATTCTGTATTTTGTTTACCTCATGAACAGGGTTTATGAAAACCCCGAATCTTCAGACTTACATACTGCTGCCTGCAAAACTTTCCCTCCAAGTCCCAGCCTGCTTCTCTGAACTGCTTAGTGATAGGAAAAGGAAGTGTCATTTTTAGCTATGTGTCAAGAAATCGGTACCTAGACAGAGCCTCTTTGGTGAGGTGTTCCAGCAGTTCGTGTTCATCTCCCAGTTTACAACAGGAGAGATCCAAACACGTCAGTTCCCGGAAAGACTTAATTTCTTCTAGTTTTTCAGAAATAACCAGGTACCTGCAAAGAGAAGGGTGAAAAATTCCAGTCTTCTTGAACAAATGTCATGGTTTTGCTTTGATTCAAAATACTGGACTAACAATCGAGACTTCAACTGGCAAATATCACAATTAGGGACTTCTTTACAGATTATTATTTCAAAATAACGCAAAATATATATTCCAGTTTACTGTAAATCAACTTCACAAATTGCTCTTCTTCAGTATCTAGGAAGTGTGTAGAGAAACCCGTGTTCATCCAGGTTTAAAACATACTTCAAACGTGTCTGGCTAGCTTGTCAAATGGCAAAATTTTACTTTTTATACACATAAATAAAATACCTCACTAGAGATAAAAGTCCTACAGGGCACCACCTGCAGACTCCAACTAGAGCTGCGACTGCATCCCAGGCCCTGTACTACTTTTCTAGCTGTGCTGGTTCCCTGATCTGCTTCACCCCACAGCCACGCAAACATCTGTGCTGGAACTGTTCAGGAGGTTTAGAGATGGGAACAAACCACTGAAGAATTGCAGTAACAAGCACGTAGCAGTCACTACCTCACCAGTCTCCCCTGTGTTTACTTCTTATTGTTCCCATGGCAAGACGAACCCCAAATTCACTCACCTCTCCTGAGTTTACCTTATATTCCCCATGAGAGGACAAACCCCGAGGTCATAGAATCATAGAATGGTTAGGATTGGAAGGGACCTTAAAGATCAGCATCTTCACTGCTGAAACGCAGGGTCCTTACTAATTCAATCCCTCAAGGAACATCTCTCTGGCCAGGCAAATAAGGGGACCTTAATATCCTCCCACTGCAAGCGTGCCCACCCAACTACGCCTCCAAATCCCTTTGCCGTGCAATTCAGCTGTGCGGAAGGTGGTACGTACAGCCAGAGCGCAAGCCAGCTCTTCAGAGGTACGACTAGCTCAGGGGGTGTGAAGAGTGGGCTCTTTCAGAAATCAGATTAATCAGAAAATGTCTTAATATCTTACGTCCCGGATTTCAAAGACTCAACACTTAATTCAGCTTTCTGTAACGGCAAAAGATGCCAGAGGTAACTTCAGTTCTGAATTAATCCCATAAAAAGTATCTGTACTAGAGATAAAAAGGGAGTAGGTTTAAAGGATAAAACAAAGAATAATTGACCTCTGCTCAAACATTCCTACTGTGCTCAAAACACCCTTGGCACTTCAGATGAATATGCCTGTACTTTGATTTTAAACTGGATAAACCATCCCTTTTTCAAGTGTACAGACGGAAGACAGACTGCTCATATTGCTGGGAAAGACTTCAGTAGGAGCAAGGCTTTAAAACCATAATCCAGTTTTAAGCGTGGTAAGATGAAGTGAAAGACAACGTGGATATTGAGAGGATGGAAAAAATGGTGCTGGACCTTAATCAGAACCTTGTTAAAGCATGTTCAATATGGGGATGGGAACCTCAATAAACTGGGGTAAAACCTGCCTGACTTCAAAGCCTGTAACTTACCTACAAGACCGTATCTTCTGAGCCCCCAAAATGAAACGGTATAGCAAGCTTACAGTAAACAAACCCATCTGCACTGTCAGCCAAAACAGCAGCTACAAACACATCCCATGAAATACCTGAGAAGGCACCGAGCACACCGACTGCTATGGAAATGCTGATTATTACTGTTAAAAAATAGTTGCAGGTTTAATCCCTCACCGATCTGTTGGGTAACATGGATGTAGTCTGTTACCTGCATTATGTTTTGTGTCTTAGAATGAAACCAGCAGCTGCACTTGTAGGACAGGAGTGAGACAAGGGGAAGCAAGCAGAAGAGTGAGGTAAAGCTCAAGTCATTTCATTAAAATTAGGTGGTGTCATAAGCCCAAGAGGGGCTTTTTTGTATTATTTTTTGAGAGAAAATAATTTAAGGGAAATCTGGAAGTGTGCTAGCAAAAAGCACCAGGAGATGACACTGCTGGTTACTGAACACACTTACCTGTTCCGCAGACATAACGAACACAGCACCAAACTGCCATACGCTTCAGTGAACTTCTGTAGAGCTCTCAGTCCTGTTACCGGTTCTGTGAACTTCTGTCTTGCTTCTGCAGCTGAAAAGAGCTTTTCAGCAATCTGCTCTGGGAAACCAATCAACGAGTCAATGTGATCAACATTGTCAGAAATGTAACCCAGCACCAGGCTGAAGAGGGACTTGGCTGAGTACCGGAGGTTGCCCTCCTTGGTGTAGGTGAAGATGAAATGATCAGTCCTCTGCCTCCTCGCCCTATCGTCCTCCCTGTTCAAACACAGCTCCACCGAAAATCCTCGGGAAAACAGCCTAAAAGGTCTTGTGCTGGGAGTGACACCCTGTAAGCCGCCTGCACCCTGATTTACCACGTGCAGCTTCCCGTTTTCACGCACGTATATCGGCCCAGTATCCCAATGGCTTTCTGAGTGGAGACAGTAAGACATTCCCCACATCCAGTTCTGCAAAAACAAACCACAGACAGGTCAAGGACAGCCACAGAGGAAAAACACGACAGGGACAGACCCCGCACCCACCCCCGTGCCCCCCGCACACGTCGCCCTGCGTGCGAGGCGCCGGGGTGCGCGCCGACTGCCGTC
>NW_010229082.1:0-12446 GCF_000690775.1 Eurypyga helias
TGTCTCCTCAGACATATTGTCCAACACCCCTTCTCTTCTTACCCCATCTATCAATTACCCAGAAAATATTTTTCAACGCAGTGGTGAAACATGAGCTGTGATGTATTAAACCCACCTGGAAGAGAGATGTTCTTTATGACACGTTTGTATTTGAGGACCTAATTCCTTTAGGTTTTGTATTATTGCCTAATTAACAAGTGTCTATAGTTCAAATAGCATCAAGTAAAACAAGACTGTGATAATGTCCAGAAAAGGAAGGGAAACAGATTACAAGTAACTTCTGAAAAGACAATTCACATCTGCAAACTGACCCACCTGGCATGAAAACAAGAACAGGAAGGCACACACATTTTATACTTATGGCTAGATTCACAAGATGGTCTACTGATGAGTGTATTTTTATGATGGGCAGTGGTTTTATACTTTCTTGATTCCTGCTAGTAATAGAAAACAGCTGCTGACAGAGGTACTGTGATTCAGAGTTAAGTTACGAGGTGGCTGGGCACTATATCGCCTGTTGCTTGTTCAAAGGTCAACAATGATCTTTGGCAGCAGAGCTCTCATTTCCACAGCTGAAGCACTGGCTTGGGGTTTATTCACACTACTCTTTTTCTTAATGGCATCTTATGTCCTCCTTCATGGCAAACTCCATGAAAAATTGTGATGTGACAACAAAAGTGCAGCTAAATTCCCTTTGCTATTCTTTGATCTAACAGCCTAAAGTAAAAAGTCTGGTCTTGCTCTAGCAATCCTCACCATTTCCAGGCTGAAACACAGGTTATAGCCCTCAGCTGTTAGCTGGCTTTGCTCACATCCCTTCTCTCCAGTCACGGCTCTTTGCCAGAGGGATGGCACAAGAGCTCCTACAAACCAGAGAGATTACTCAGTTATTTAGGTCTAATGATAAAGGCAAGGGTGGATTCTGTCTCCACAGAACCGCCATGTATAAGGCAGAAGAGGTCAACAAATGCTGCTGCAAAGACTGAGGGGTAGGGGGGAAGGAGAGGGAGGGAACAGTTATCTCCCAGCACCCTGGGTCCACCCCTTGACCCAGAGTAGTTTGGGAAGCCAAGGTCCTATTTGGCCTCTAATGTAAGGGAAGTTTGCTGCAGTGCTGGGGAGAGAAAGGGATTGAAATCATAGGCAGCCAAGGTTCCGAATCTTAATAAGCTGCTAACGCTGTGGTAAACCTGATTCAAGCTTAGGGAAACCCCAGCACCAGGGAATTATATATCACTTGTCCTATTTCAAGCCCTCCTTTTTGCCATTAGGAAAGATTTCCTTCTATTAATGTCATTATTATAAATAAATCTATAGCTAATGCAGGGTTGTAATATGTTTATGAAAGTAATATTTTTGCATTGTCACTTATCAGAAAAAAAATGCCCTACAATAGAGAACCTATAGTTACATATTCACACTAATAAAAACAAAATTTACCATGCCACCTACTGGCTTGCCTGCTCCTGGTGTGAAGCTCATAAAAAATTAACTTGGGATAAGAAACTCATAATATCCAAGAGTGAGTTTTCAATAATTTCAGACCCTATCCTTTACAGTATAAGCCCTAACATGCTGTTAGACCTACAAAAATATATTCACAGGCAACATCAATTCCTAGTGATGTTTTCCATTCATCATTAAATGTTATGAATAAGGATAGAGTATGCTGAAGAGCTGTTAGGGAAGGCAACACTACCACAAAATATTCACACTTAATGCAGACTTCAAAATGGATTGCAACATGTGTGAGAAATAGTAGAACATAGCAGTCAACAAGCCAAGGATAAAGACAGTAATCTACACCCCAAATGCTCCTTCAAACCAAGGCTAATCAGACCACTGCCAATACTTAACAACCAAACTATTTCAGACAGTGTCAGCTTCCCAGACAGTCACTAATGCTGACTGACATGCAAAGTGATTGTGGAAATATCAAACAATAGTCCAATTCCTAAGGTCCTTACTCATACATTTAACTCAGTTGTTACTAGGGCAATTTTTTTTTATTGAAGTCAATCCATTCTGACACCCTGCTCTGAACGCTTGTTGGACTTGGCAATAATAATTCCTTCTGCTTCTTTTCATGTGTTATCCCTTTAGCCTTGATCCTTTCATCTGTGTCCCCTGTAGGAATGATGTGAAATCCTTACTCTGTTGCCAATTATTGAGACATCTGGAGATGGCAGTGAAGAGTCATGACAACCTAAATATAACAAAGGACCCTAAATTTAAAATGCAATTTGACCTAATAATTTCAGAGAAAAGATTGCTATGAGTATAAATATATCATCTGAGAAACTACTAATTTTCACTATGTGAAGTAGATTTAGTTCAATTGAATGAAGTATCTTTTTTCTTGAAGACATTTTAGATTTGAGCAATAAGATTTAAATAGTGATGGAAACTCAGGATTTTTTTGTTGTTGAAAATACCTCTACTACTTAAGAAACAAGTAAATAAAAGTCCCAGGTCTCTATCAAATTGCCTCTGCACAAATTTTACATTAATTTGAAGTCAAGTAAAGACAAGGTACAAAATACAGATGTACAGATTGCAGAACTATTTTTCTGCATAGGAAGAGTATCGATGATTGTATTTCATTTCATATATAAACAGCCTATGCTGTGTGATTGAAAGAAACAAGGCAGAGAAATGTTAGATTACTTTTAAATTCAGGATGATAGTGAAATACTGACAGTGAAAATTTTGGTACCTTGCGTTAAGAGTCATGGTGAAGGCTACAGTCCCAGCAACTTGGCAGAACATGTATGTTCTGTGTACAAAAGTGTAGGATCGAGCACGTTTCATTATGTCTCCAAGGCAAATTCTGTAAATCTGTGTACAAGCCATATTGGTTCCTACCAGCAGAGCAGAATATCCTGGGTGTTTATGGGTTTTCGGTAGCCCACTGTAACACTCTTTTCTCCATCCCACCAAGTCTCACTCTACCACCATGTGCTGTAACATTAGTGCTCTGCTCCGCCACTTGTCAGCCATGACCTCCTAGGCATTCGAGACACCCTGCTTAAATTCTCAGCAATCATCTCCTTTCAGGGTGAGTGATTTGAAGGTTCCTGGAAGGAGGGAGGAAAGTCTGCTTTATAAACCCGTATCATGCTGTGCAACCAGCTCACAGCTTTGTGTCATGCAAACCCTAATCTCCTCACAACCTGTCTAGTCTCATCTTAGTCTGTTCTGATTATTCTCTCTGCTGAGGGATCTGGATTTCTCATGATCTAATCACATTTCCTGTCATCTCAACACAGGTTATTTTCAGATGCATACTTCAAAATTTCAGCTAAAAACAATGTGACAGCATCAGCAAAAGTTTTTGCTTTGCCAAGTGCAAACAAACTAGCCTGTTGGGTATTCTAGCAAAATGGCATAGTCTCCTTTTCTAATCATTAATCCTAATGTTTGCCTTTCCAATGTGCCTATTTACTTCCTCCCTGCTTATCTTTACAATCAGAGAGTGACAGTATATTTTTATACTACGCTGCATGTTCATAACCCATGTAAGCTGAAAAGTTGTTTCTATGTCAAGTTTTTTCTGTCATTGACTACTATAAAGGTAAGCCTTCATTCACTGATATTCACAAAGCATTTTTTGTGAATATCCTTGAATATACCTTCAAAAGCAATCATTCCCTATTGCACAGAAATATAAAGGCCTTTCAAATATATTACAACCAAAAGAGCTTACATCTTTGCACTCTGTGTGTGGTTCCTTCTTTCCTTTCACTGTGTTTTTATTTGAATGTTTTATTGATTTTTTTTTCCCCTCAGATCCAAAACCATAAAAACAGAGTAAAAAACCAGGTACTTGCAAATGACAGAAAAGGAAAAGGGCAGTGAGAGCCCATAACAAAGTCTGAAAGTTGGAGGAAGCATCCCAGTGAGACAATAACGATAAACTCTGTGTATACAGGGCAGCAGAGGAGAAAGAGTATTCCTTGCATTTAACCCCACTAGTAGGAGGAAGAGCAAGGGCAGCAAACCCAGATCTCCCCAGTAAACAAAGAGCCAGAGGGAAACAAACCAAAGCAGGCATGTTATTGGGAGTATATTGCCCCCACAGAAACAGTAAAAAGCTCATCCTTTCACCAGTGTGGGAAGGAAGGAGGATATTAGCCTAAGGTCTGCTTGAGGAGGGGTGCAGCTATACAGTGTTTACCCAGACATTTCAAAGTATGCACTGCTGCCTTCAGTAGCACATTACTGTGAATGTACTATAGCACAGCTATCAAACTAACACAACCATCCACAACCATGCAGGCTGAGTACATTATACATCACTCTATCTAGGGCTTTACCTTTAAATCCTCTTATTTCACTACCTAAAAGGCACCTCAGTGTGTTCTAGTTGAACTAGCTGCACCATTTATCAATAACAGCAGCAGCTGTTGCCACATCTTGCAGTTACTTGGAACTGTAGCAAGCCACCTGTAAGGAACCAGCGAAAAAATCAGCAAGATCATCTCAGATTTGCACAGCTAACAAAGGCAGGGCACTGGTTTAGCAAGGCTCCAGTATGGCAAATTTAAATTAATATGACATTGATTTTTCCTGTGGCTCTATTCTGTAATTAAAGTTATAAGGCTTTTATTCATTTTTCACTCAGGCAAATTCTCACGGCAGTCAGGGGAATATATCCAATGAAAGACCAGGAAAAACCAAGTAGCAGCCCAAAAATTTAACCCTAGTTGCTTTATTTCTAATCATTCTTGTTTAGAGGGATAATTAAAGCTACTTGACATGTGAGGTGCTGTGTCTGTGCTCTGACCTAGTGCAAGAAAGAAACAAGATAACCTCCTCTGTTGGAAAATAAGTCATCAACCAGAAGCCATGATCTCATCTTGGCTTCTGCAACATGTCCTGATTAAAAAGGAAATCTTTCTTCTGTCTACAAATGGAGACGACTGAAGTCTACAATGCAGCACCCAGAGCCCAGAAGTTAGAGTGGTGCAGTGTGTGAGGCCCTGCGCCCAGACCTTCCCGTCCTCTCCCTTTACTACCCACCCACACACCCCTCGGTGCTCTCCCCACCTACCCTTGCCGCTCCCTTCCCTGCCTACCTATACACGGGCAGACATTTCCTCCACCGCTGAGAACTGGATTGTTGCCCTTATTTGCTTGGTTCACTTTTTCCTAAGTGCTGGAGATGTCAGCATGGGGTTGTCATTGTCACATTGTTACTGATGTCTTTTATAATTACAGGACACTGGCCTCCCTGTGTATTTTCAAAAGTAGTTTAAGGATTAATGCTATTACATATCCTTTCTTTCTGACAGAGCTAGGTTGTTTTCTCACACTGTTACACATTTGCAATAATCTCTGAAATTTTAACTGTGGAAAGTACAGCACCATCAGAAGCAATCCTCAATTAACAGTGTTACTATACTGTGATATCGAAGTGTCTTTAAAATAATGACAAAATCTTTATTTTTAAATCCTTTTTTTTTTTTTTAAAACATTCAGAGGTCATTTAACACAGTTTTAAAATAATGGAATAGGTCACTCTAGAGGCAAAACAGTTTAAGAAGCTATCTGCCTATACTGCAAAATGCTAATGCCCTCTGAAATACAAAGGCAAGGGAGTTGTTCTCTTTATTGTCTAATGTTTTGTACATTTTCAGACCCAGGTCCAGAAGTATTTATCTTTCACCTCACAATCTGATTGCTGTGCTAATGCTATTTAAAACTAAATGGAAGAAAATTATATTCTCCACAAGAATTCAATTGATTCTTTTCTTTGGATAGAAAAAGAAATAATAGTCATTTTTATTCACACAAAGTCCTGTATAGAAACCTCTTTGTGTAAATCCAATTGGGCCTCTATAATTTGTTATTAGCTATTGGTTATAGCTGGGATAAATGCCTGGGAACACTATTTATGTAATTGTAAGCAATGTCACTTTTGGATTTGGGACTCAGACCTCCTGTAGCTTTCTATAAATCAGTACTTTTTCTCCAGTTTGCTCTTTTTCCTGCAAATCTTTGCATTTAAGCCAAACAGGAGTACTTTTCTCAGTCACAGGAAGAGTCAAATTAATTCTTTGAGTGAATGAAAAAAGAGAACTTGCAATGCAGCTGTATCAACCTTGTGAACAATGTTTAAAGTGGCATTTGAGGAATTAAATGTGCTGAAATATTTAAGAATTATTCAAGCCTTCAGTGACCCATAGGATGCTTGGGTCAACATGAGCACTCTTGACAGAGAAGTGCAGCGTGTTTTCCTGACTTCTGACAAGAAGCAGTCCAAAGGAGATGGCTTAATACCACACACCACACGAATTCTCATTTCTCATATGCTCTCATGATCTTCCCCACCATGCTGATAGTATGCACAACATAACACAGGGCAATAGAATCAACATACTGATTCACAAGTACAGAAGATGTGAATTGAAAATTTTAATAATTGTATGTGATGCTCAGATATCACCTTCCCAGATGAGGTAGTAAAGCAGTTGAGTATAAGTATCTCATCTTATTATGCTCTTTCAATCATTATCATTAGTGCATATAGAAATCCACAAAGTAATTTGTAAAATTTCTTTCCAGAGAATTGTTCAGCTAAATCATGGAGGAATATTTTAAGTTACAGCACATTATAGAAACCTAAAGCCATATTTGCTTTGCATGAAATGGACGTCTAAAACAGTAAGCTTTTTCTGCACATGCAGGTACTGCAAATATATGTTCATATAGCTTATATGGAGACAGCTAGCTAAACACCCACTTAAGAGTTAAGTTTACATGCCCCAGTTACAGAAATTCTGCATTGAAGTTAGGTACTTAATTGCATACTAGAAGCCTTGACTTTCTGTTTGTAAATCTGATCTTTACTGGATTTTTCCTTGATAACAGAATCCCAAAGCACCTCAGCCACTCTATTCAAGTATTTCCTTCACTTTCACAATCTTCAACTTTTATCACAACTTCCTTGGGGCAAATACATTGTTTACTATCTCAAAGCACGTTGTAGCTCATCTGATCTTTCTGTTTGCAAAAGTACAAGAATCATTCTGTAGATCTCCCAGTTGTCACTAGCAAGGAGTAGTCTTTTCATGTGGAAGAAATTAGAGCCTGCACTCCTGCCCAGGATCTGTAAAGTGGGATATGTATGTGGCAAAAGGTTCCTTGCTCCCTAACCTTCTGGATGCACGTGCAAACACCAGACATAATGCAAGCTGCAGCAATTTTTTTCAAAATAACAGAAGTAATCACTGGCTGAATCTGGACCATGACACAGACTTTCCAATTTCTTCACCCAAAAGATGACCATGCCTCTCTGGACTGAACATTCTACATATGTGTTCAGATTTGGGCCTCCAGAAACAAGAATACCAAACTGCCTTACATATTTTTCCAGTTTATGATGTATGCTACAGTCCACTAAGAACAGATCTGAAATAATTATATTTCATTTTCATCTCACATCAGACAACAAGTTAGCTTAGCACATTTTAATGGATTGGTGCACAGTGTCTCACTTAATGAGACCACAGTTTGATGAGAGACTCTAGTGGGTTAAGGAATCATAACCATAATGAAATCCAAGGTTTGGGGTTTTGGTTCATTAGGCAACAAGGATAGCTCTTCAGAATACTTGCTTCCAAAAAGAAATACAGATGCCAATATTCTATATCCCTCTAGAGAGTTTTTCCGTGAACTGTCATTACTGAAGAAATGTACTTGGAGGGAGAGGAAAGGGAAATGGGATTAAAGAATTCAGCTGTGCCACAACACATCCATCAAAATAGGATAAAAAATTGGTTTCTCAGTCATGGAAAGAAAAAATATTTAATTAATCTGTTTTGATAGCCTTACACCAGATAAAGAGCTGTTTCTACTTCTAGAAGACCAGTTATCTTGCATACATTCAAGGTGTGCACATCAGTTCACAGTATCCCTTCCTACTATGTATACAAAAAATACAAGCACAAGTTATGGGCAGCATGCATATCGCCAACCTCTGACAAATGTTTTCCTAGAACAAATTAGTACTGTGTCTGCACTAGGAGCAGACAGCAAGAAAAATCAGCTGGTTTGCACCGTATGAACCTACAGAAACTGCATTCCACCTTACAACGAAAATTTGATCAAGAAAAAATTGAAGTGTACTTGTGGGACATTCAATGTATTTTCATATCAATTCTCCTTACTATTATAATTTGCATAAACTAGCAACTATCCTGATAATAGAGGAGGATGGAAAGGTTATAGATTATCTTGCCCAGAGATTGTCCCTATGGGAAGGTACGCTAAAAAGCTGTACAATTTTGAGGAAGGTTGAAGCAAAAGAGACAAATGAAGGCAGGAGTTTATCCTCTGGTGCATTTGTATCCATGTTTTTCCTGGGAGCTAAGCCATACACTTGCAGTAACAAACAACTGTGTTCATTTTAAAATTATCACAGGAGAAGAAAGGGAGTTTAAATACTGCAGTATAAGCAATACAACTTCCATTAGCAGTAAGGGGATGTTATGAAATCAGAATGGAGAGCTGAAAGCCCTGGACATTTTTTTACTACAACAAAACAAAATGTTTGAACCTGGAATCTGCAAGAGGTTCTCTGGGAACTTTGTTGCTCTTTACATGTACATGCCATGAACCTCATAAAATCTCACAGAAAAGAATATGATAATGCCTTCAATTTGCGAACTACTAGAAATTAAGTACAGTGGATATAGGAGGAATGTTCATTTCAAAGGTTAACATGTGGACTGTACTAGTCCTCCTAGGCATAATCATCGAGCAGAAATGATGACTAAAAGTCATAATACATTTTTATTTTTCAAATCCCATACTTGACTTTGACCATAGTATCAGATTACAAGGCATGCATAATCAACAATATTGTAATTAAATTGCATCAAAGATTGCTGACCTTTTGGTGCAATCTTTTGAGTAAAATTCACAGTACACAAACATGCTTTAATCTATGTGAATCATTTATCATGCACAAAGAAAGGTAACTTTTTGACATCAACATAATTAGCCCCGGCGCATTGACTCTACATGTCACCCCTTGGCTGTGAGCTAACTTGTGTGAGATCTTGACATAATCATGTTAAGTGCTGCCAGTTTGCATAGCTGCCATGGGTTTAACAAGAAAAATGGTATCAACAATGTAGGCGTATGTTCTCTACTGCATGTTAATGAAGCCATTTGCACTAAAATTGTTGATATTTAGAATTTGCTTTGTTTTAATTATGGAAACAATCAATATTATAGAATCTTTGTACTTTTTA
The DNA here is from genome assembly GCF_000690775.1 of Eurypyga helias. NCBI lineage: Eukaryota > Metazoa > Chordata > Aves > Eurypygiformes > Eurypygidae > Eurypyga > Eurypyga helias. The sequence goes on from NW_010229082.1 coordinate 9,261, forward strand.
AAATAGCCCATTAATTAAGCTATTGATTATTTCACAGAGAGTGAGAGAAATATTATTCCTGAAAATAAATTTGCTTTTTCAACATCTTCCCTATGCCTTCTAGAATGCTGTGATCTACTGACAGAATTATGTTGCCTTTTTACCATATGAATAAATAGCCATAGTAGCTACCACATAATTTACAGATTATTTCTGTTCTCCTTCAACCAAGGTCTGAAAGCTGCTAAAACCACCTGATAAAAGAAACTTGCCATCAGATGAAATTTGGATTTATATCCACAGAAAACACTGGATTTCATTTCTCTCCACTTTATCTGGAAGTTGCATATTGACAGCAGAGACCTCTGAAGACTTTTTAACTTGGCCTGTCTCCTACCTTTTAATTTGCATACTTGATATCCTGCAATCATTTTCTGAGATCTTAGAGCAGTGCCATTTCTCCTAGCCATGAGAGATAAGAGGATGTACTTTGCACATTTCTTAAGCTTGATAGCATTAAAATACTGTATCTTGGCATCAGTGGAAACTTCACTGCTAAGGTAACACTGCGGTTTTTAATACATGCACAGTTATAGCTATCCATTTTTGTATTTATTATTATTATTATTATTCTAGATAACACAGTATTAGTGCTTATTTCAGCATATGTCTTTGAGCTTTGATAATATGGGTCAAGGCAGCAATTTTTGACACACGTACAAAATGATCATCAGACCACAGCTTAAGGCACTAAGACACAGTTTCAAATTTCTCTATATCACACACAGAGCAAAGCTTGCTGCTGAATATAATGACATCATAATCATGAGCTACAACCTCACCATTAGCAACATTAATTTAAAAATTCAACACTATTCTTTAATGTTATAAAATACACTTACAAATGCTAATCAGTTATAAAATGGCATAGTGTTAGGAATTGGCCAGCTCCAGAATTTTAAATATGGCCACATTGTGATGCATTGCAGGGAGACTAGTTTTGAATGCCTAGGTCTGAACCCACTCTAGAGTCCTAAACCAAGTACCAACTTGAACAAAAATTAATTTCCCTTCTTTTTAGGGCCATGTTAAAATGAAACTATTTTTTTTTTTGCCAAGTTTTAAACATAGGGGAATAGAAAATCCCATAAAATCTGTTGTTTTCTTAGTGCTTCCACCATTTCAGAAAGTTGTGATTCTGAATCCCTTGCAGCAGGTCACTGATCCGAACCCAGCTCTAGCTCTGACAGCAACTGAACCTGCGCTGTTCTGGTTACAGACCTCATCTGGAGCTGAATCCTGTTATAGTGATTATTTTCAGAATCCTTTTTCATATGGACTTGAACACTGTGTCTTTACAAAGTACTCTTATTATTATATTAATTTTCTTACTTTAAACATAGATCTGAAAGTCAGTTAAATCTTTCAACAAAATCAATTCTTTTATAAAAGAAGTGGAGTGTCCTAATAACATATGCAAAGGAGGAATTGTATAGCTCCCTAACACACAACATTTTTAGGGTACTTACTAGCCTCTTGTTCTTATCTTCAGAGATAAAACAATATTCATTTTCCTATAAATGGTATTTACTTCAATTGGGACAGCCTTGGATTGCTTGCCTTGCATCCAGCTGCCCCTCCAGAAGGACATGTGTGTACTCTAAGTCCTGTGCCATCTCTGCCAAAGCCACGCTGACATCACAGATGCCTACAGTGCATCCAGTGGCACACGACACCTTGGTGTGGGCAACCAAACTGAGCCCCCAAGCACTGTTCCAACCACATAGGGTAGGAATCAGCATGGGATTAAAACATGTGGGTTTAGGTGTTTACATATCAAATAGGTGTCCAGGCTTCTATTCTAGTCAATGGAGAGCTACTGGAAATAGGCAGTGGAGACCAGGTGTCTTCCAGACGGTCAGCTTGAGGCAACTTTAGGGTCCAGTATCCATGCTGACTCAATTCATTTGTCTAAAATTTGTGTATTTGGCCATCCAGATGCACAAACGTGGTAAAAGTAACATAAGCCACATGGGAAATCCAAGTCCTGTTCTGGACCAACAACTTGTAGCACGGAAGTCTGAGTTTCAAATGGCACTACATAACCATGTTTAAGCAACTGAACAAAACCATGTTGATTTTATTGGGACCTTAGGCTCCCAGATGACATGCTGTGGTGTGTGACCTTGGGTGGATGCCAGGTGCCCACTAAGGTACTCTATCACTCTTTGTCTCAGCAGAATGGTGCAAGGGAGAAAATAAGATAGGGAAAAAAACTTGTGAGTCAAGATAAAGGCAGTTTAATAAGGCAAAAGTAAAGACCATGCACGGAAACAAAGGAACACAAAGATTTATTCTCTACTTTCCACCAGGAGGTGGTGTCCAGCCACTTCCTGAGAACAAGGGCTCCAGTACATTTAGTAGTTGCTCTGGAAGGAAAATGTAAATAACAAATGGTCCCCCTTCCTCCTCCTTTCTCCTAGCTTTCATTGCTGAGCTGATATCATATTGTATTGAATAACCCTTTGGTCAGTTTGGGTCAGATGTCCTGTCTGTGTCCCCTCACGAGATCTTTACCACCCGCAGCCTATTGGGGAAAAGAGGGTGGCAAATGGAGAGACAGCCTTGATGTGTGAGCACTGCTCGGCAGTAGCCAAAACACTGGTGTGTTATCAACACTTTTCTACCTACGAATACAAAGCACAACACTATGAGGGCTACTATGAAGAAAATTAACTCCATCTCAGCCAGACTCAATACACATGCAGACACTTACTTTTGGGTATCTGCTCTGAAACTAAATCAAAAAATGGTATCGAATGGCAAATTCCTCTTCTACAGCCTGGTTTTCCTGTAACCCTCACTGGTTTAAATGAGGAGCACAAAATGTAAATTAAACTATTTCGATGTACAGCTGAGAGGAGAACAACATCTTTGGCTTCTTTTTCTATTATGGTCCAGTAATAGTATAGATTTTACAATCATAAGCTTAGTCTTGCCACTCCATGCATCAAATCAAATCCAATTCCAGATTAAGTCTTGAACATCAAAGAGGTACTTCCACTACTCCTCCTTCCCGCACAGCATCTTGGTCTGCTATTCAGGGCATTATCTGCACAGTGCACATACACCAAACCAAGAATTTGCAATGAAATGTTTCTGTTCTGCTTCTTCCACTTATTCTGCTTCTGCTTATTCCTTAGCAGG